>NW_024100721.1:0-277052 GCF_016161935.1 Mauremys reevesii
TCACCAAACCCCCACTCAGCTGTCACTGAACCCTGTAGATGCCTTATCACAGTCGACACCTACGTTTTGGCAGTAAGAGTTCCCTTGGTGCCTCTGGGTGTGCGCACGGCTGCCCTGCTCTAGGCATACAGATGCCTAAGCCCCACAGCAATGCACAAACTGGGGAAAGACAGGTGTTCCTCCGCATAGCTTGCCTGTGGGGCCCACTGCTGTAGGCTGTAAGCCAGGGGACTGGAGCCTGGTGTCTCTGAATTCAGTGGGGAGTGCTGCAGCCTTCAGAATCTCACCCTTGCTCTTGCTCTCTTTCTGGCCAAATTTCCCTTTAATTCTTTAATCCGCAGTTGAACAGTTTCAATGGGGGGGGGGGGGGAAATGAAGCCCCCCGCTCCCGCCAGGAGACTATCCCACTGCCTGGTGATGAGGGCACTCACCTCAGAGGTAGCAGATCCCTCTTCAAATCCCTCCTTCCACTGAGGCAAGCAGGGGACTTGACCTGGGGGTCTTCTCCATCCCTGGTGAGCACACTAACTACTGGGCTAACAGCTCTGAGGGAGGCCATCTTCCTACTTCTTGCACCAGGGCTCAGGCCCCACAGGTGAAGTAGGGAGGAACACGTGCCTTTCCTGGGGCGGGAATTACTCTGGGGCTTCGGCACCTGGACACTGAGATGGTGGCTGCAGTGCACATGCCCCAAGGTAGAAACATAAGCACCTAGGGAAATTTCACTGCAACAACTTTGGTGCTGAGAGAGTTTGGACACTACAGGGTTCTACAGCAGCTGAGCAAGAGTTTTGTGATTCTCAGAGTGCCTAAATCCTTTAGTGAATCTAACCCAGGGAAACTAACTACTCTGTGCTGCACTTAGGTTCTAAGAGGTCACAGTATACAACATCACAGGAAATGTGCTGGCCAGAGCCAGGCACATATTTTCTGCCCTTCTTGAACAAAGACGTGGTTTTAAAACTCCTTGGTGGAGGAGGACACAATCCGCTGGATCGCCTCCCGAATCCTCTCCTTGTTGTTGGATACATTCATCTTTGCTTTTTCGAGGAGTTCATCAATATCATTCTTTGTGTAGACTAAATGAGAGAAGGAAAACTTCTTTCTGAAGTGCTCTATTTCACCTAGGAATAAAACAAGAGGGTAAGTGCCAAAGAGAGGAAAACAGTGGTACTGCTTTTACACATTTACGGCTCCCAGAAGCATAGAATCCAGGAACCTAAAGAGGCAGGAGAACAACATGGGCAATTCCTGAGGCTTTCATAGAATCACAGAAATGTTGGGCTGAAAGGGACCTTGAGAGGTCACTAACTCCAACTTCCTGTACTGAGGCAGGACCAAGTGAATCTAGAGCATTTGTTCAAGCTGTTCCTAAAATCTACATCCCTTGGAAGCCTATTCCAGAGTGTAACTACCCTTAGAGTTAGGAAGATTTTCCTTGCTTTTCCACACAAAAATAACATATGACCAGACATCTAGCGAAGTATCAGACAATAAAGGGGAAGGAGTGCAGATCTAGTTAAGTAAAGAACAAATCAAAGGTACTGAAGGAATTAGCTGAAGAAATCTTGGAGTCACTGGAAAAAATATTTATGAACTCACGCATGAAAGGAGAGCTCCCGGAAGACAGAAGAATGTAATGCTCATCTTTAAAAAGGGGGGGAAAGGAAGAGCCAGAGAATTACAGACCAGTCAGCCTGACTTCGATACTTGGGAAGCTACTAGAGCAATGTATAAAACAGTCAATTTTCAAATAGCTGGATGATGAAGGGGTGATCACTAGCAGCCAGCCTGATTTACAAAGAATAAATCATAGAATCTTAGAATCTCAGGGTTGGAAGGGACCTCAGGAGGTATCTAGTCCCACCCCCTGCTCAAAGCAGGACCAAACCCAACTAAATCATCCCAGCCAGGGCTTTGTCAAGCCTGACCTTAAAAACCTCTAAGGAAGGAGATTCCACCACCTCCCTAGGGAACCCATTCCAGTGCTTCACCACCCTACTAGTGAAATAGTGTTTCCTAATATCCAACCTAGACCTCCCCCTCTGCAACTTGAGACCACTGCTCCTTGTTCTGTCATCTGCCACCACTGAGAACAGTCTAGATCCATCCTCTTTGGAACCCCCCTTCAGGTAGTTGAAAGCAGCTATCAAATCCCCCCTCATTCTTCTCTTCCGCAGACTAAACAAGCCCAGTTCCCTCAGCCTCTCCTCATAAGTCAGGTGCCCCAGCCCCCTAATCATTTTTGTTGCCTTCTGCTGGACTCTCTCCAATTTGTCCACATCCCTTCTGTAGTGTGGGGCCCCAAAATTGGATGCAATATTCCAGATTTGACCTCACCAGTGCCAAATAGAGGGGAATAATCACTTCCCTTGCCTAAGCTAACCCATGGGAGATGCCCAGGAGAGGGTGTGTGCTAAGCACTGTGGGAATTGAGCACCCAAGTCCAGGGTGGAGGAGGCACCTGTCTCTGCTTGGGGTTCTCGGCTGTGGTGACAAAGACTCTATAGCCTGGTGGTTACAGCACTTACGCGGGCTGTGGGGGCCCAGCATCTAGTCCTCCTGCTCCGCTGACTCTCCAGTTATGATTCCAAAATGGAACAGCTTCAGTAGGGGAGGCTGAGGCAGCCTGACATCAGAATATCCCACAGCTCAGTGGTTAGCGCACTGACATAACAAGTAGCAGATCAAACCCTTTCTCCCGCTCAGGAAGAGGAGGGACCTGAACCGGGGCTCTCCACATCCTCGGTGACTCTGTAGCCCCTGGGCTAATAGTTATGAGAAAGGGCCTCACTCCCGCATTTCTCTGAGCACATGTTCGGGGCCCAGTCCAGCAGGCAGCCAGAGGCGTAGGGAAGCCTGGGATGGGGCAACAGTGCTGTGCCCAGAGAGACAAACACAGGCCCTGAGAGAACTTTCCTGCAAAAGCTTTGGCACTGAGCAAGTTTAGGCTCCTACAGAGTCTGTTCACAGCTGAGCAGGGTTTTTTATTCCCAGTGAGACCTGATCCTGACATTTAGGTGGCTAAACCACCAATGAAGCACCTAAGTCCCTTTGTGAATCTAGCCCGTAGAGTTTTAGAAAAGAGGTGTATAATTAAGTTACCTGGGCAATTTTTGATGTTGAAGAGTGGAAAGTGCATGACGATGGGAACGTCCTTTCCTTTGAAGATGTAGCAATCAGAGGGGTGACATGGGTCCAGCTTTTCTGGATCTATCTTGGGAAATGGGATGTTATTTGTCTCACAATACTTGGCAGTTTTCTTGATGGTCTGGGAAGGAGGAAACATGATTTAAAAATAAATACATTAAAATAATTACCATCTCCATTACTAAAATGTGATGCCACTAAAATGACCAGGTTGGGGAGTTAAAAATACCCCTAAGCTAAGAAATACAAACATTCAAGGAACTGACTAATAGAGGGCCTCCAATGGAAACCAGAAACAACTCTGTTGCCATATCTCTGTAGCCAGAATCTTTGTAAAACAATGAATATACTCTGACTGAGGTTTTCAAAACCTTCAAAGGGATGTGGATACCTATTAAAATTAATCCCTTAGGTGGACTTGAAAACTTGAACCCAAGGTAATAAGCAGGAGTCAAATGCAGACATTCATCTCCAAAAGCACTAGTGTTTGGTGTTTTTGTTTGTTTTCCCAAATTCACCTGTAGGAAACCTTGATTTCAATGAAGACAAAACGTTATTGTAGCTGAGGCCACTAGAGGAGACAATATCACCTATGGAGCATTGGTGATCTGTGAGGCTGAGGTTAATGAGCTTGCAGAGTTGTAACTGGCTTATTGGAATTTAGTTCACATTTCTGCTGGCTCTGTCTCCTCATGCTAGAGTGTTCTTGGTTCTGTAGGTACTACCAGTAATAAAAAATTGGTAAATCTAATGACTATCATTTAGGTAATCAGATAGGACTGTGATAGACACAGGGCACGCCTGTGGAGTAAAAGGTCGGAATTTTACACATAGTAAAACTGAACTTTAAGGAATTTCATCTTCTTCCATGATATCAAAAGGGAAAGAGAGGTCACATTGACTAGGCTTGTAGTTGGTCACACTCCCTTACCCCAAACTCAAACGAACTGGCAGAGAATAAAGTAAATATTCACAATGGATCTTATACCACCATGTGCCTCAAATTTTGATCCACAAAGAACCTTCAGGGAATCCAAATTACTGCTGCTAACATCGGTGCAACCTCATTGGGTCACAGGCCAAGCCTTGGATATTTGTGCAGTGCTTGATCCTGATTGGGGGTTTGGGAAATGTCACAATAAATAACAGAAGTTACCTCGAAAGGATCCCCATCGCTGAAGTCAAAGGAGAGGATTAGTTTCACTTTCCTCTCTCCACGCAGAACAAGGGGGTAGGCAGAATTTATGGCAGTCCAGGAATCGATCAAGCTGATGATTTTGTCCTTAGTGAAGACAGGAGATTTGGATTTGGGGTCACCTGCGAAAATCCATCCATGTATTGTTTTAGGCTGTGATTTATCCAAGGGGTCACAATGAGTGAGGTGCCCAAATCCCCCAACTTCTGTGTGCATTTTCAAAGGCTCCTAAACTGGCCGATAAACTCCTAGTGGGATTCCTAAGGCATCTAAGCAGGTTGGGCACTGTCAGGAGTAAGGACCCACAGCGAGCATGCTTATGTGCTAGTTTAACTCCCTGGGAGTCTAATGAGCACAGCTGGCCCTCATCTGAGCCCCCTGATTAGCCCAACTGCCTGACGGGCAGCAGGGACCTGCAGACCTGTTCTTATGAACAGCAGGAGGGCTCTGGCTGCTCAAAGAATTCACCCATGGCTGCGAGAGCTCCTGCTCCGTCACCAGCCTTGCACCTGCCTTGCCTTGCTCCAGGTAAGAGCTCTGATCCTGGCCTCTGACTCTGGCTTCAACCAAACACAGCAACAATGTATTGACAGCCATGTGTCCAAACAAAAGCCCCACATTCCCTTCAGTTGTATGTGAAATCCCTTTTATTTCCTTCCCATGAACACTCAAAAAGGCAATTGGATCTGCTAAAAATATGAAAAATATCCCACCTGCCCCAGCCCCACAAAAAGCGTTGAAATTTCAAAGTTGTTTTCATTCCACAGGGTGGAAGCTGATTCATTTCTCTTTTTCATGAAAAATGACAGGGATTTCAATCCAATAATTTCCCAGAATATTTTGACACATTTTTCCATGAAAAAGTTGATTTTAGAAAATGGCCATTTTCCACTCACAATAAAATGTCATTTGAGAAATATTGACCAGCTCTAGAGAGAACCTTTTGCCTTAAAGAAAATTATGGACTCCTTGCAATACCCTTCTAATACAGCCTTATAAAGTATGTTTGCACACCAGCTCTCAAACAGAATGTTCATAAGGCTGTGATAATTGTCAGAGTCCTCAACACCCAGTTGAAGAAAATTGTCGATGCCCGTGACCCAACAGAGCTGGGGCTGAGGGGTTTGGGTGTGGGAGGGCTCAGGGCTGGGGCACAGGGTTGGAGTGCGGCAGTGAGGGCTGAAGGGTGGGGCCGGGAATGAGGGGTTCAGGGTGTGTGAGGGGTTTTGGGCTGGGGTAGGTGCTGGGGTGCAGGAGGGTGTCAAGGCTCTGGGCTGGGGGTTCAGGCTCTGGGGGGCAGGGATGAGGGGTTTGGGGTCCAGGAAGGGGCTCCGGGTTGGGGTGGCTCAGGGCTGGGGCACGGGATTGGGGCATGGATTTACCTCCAGTGGCTCCCGGTGAGTGGTGCAGAAGGGGTGCTAAGGCAGACTTCCTGCCTGTCCTGGCACCATGGACTGCACTGTGCCCTGGAAGCAGCCAGGAGCGGGTCCCGCTCTAGGCAGAGGTATACAAGTGGTTTTGCGGGACTCTCACCTGTAGGTACTGCCCCCAGCCAGTGAGATTGCGGAGCTGGTGCTTGGGGTGGGGGCAGCACGTGGAGCCCCGTAGCCCCCCTGCCTGGAAGCTGGACCCACTGCTGGCCACTTCTAGGGCACAGCGCGGTGTCAGAACTGGTAGGAACTAGCCTGCCTTAGCCAGGCACCACTGCTGACGAGACTTTTAGTGACCCAGTCAGCGCTGCTGACCAGAGCGACCCGGTGCCTGACATGCCGTGACCCAGTACTGGGTCGCAACCCCGAGTTTGAAAACAAACCAGGCTATAGTATAGCAATCCCTTCCCACCCCTCACCCTCTGCTGCCCCAGTGCATTTTGCTTACATGTGTACAGAAAGTTATTGGTTGTCCCCCAGATCCCGTCTCGGCAACAGCTCCGGAATTTCCATAACAATTTACATACACTCCACATATTTCCTATTAGGCAAGAAAAATCAGAATAAAAATTGAATCAGAAAATAAGTTAAAAAAAATCGCTAGAGGAAATCTGTAGACATGTTCTTCCTTTTTCCCTCTTGGTTGCCAGTAGGTGTGAGTGGGGTTCAAGACGGGTATTTGTTAATCCAAATGCATTCAGATAGTGTAGTACCCGTTGTAGAGTAATTGCAATAAACACAGAGGTGATTCTTCCTCTGGGCTGCTGGACTCAGAAGAACAGGGCGGGCCTGTCTGGTTTTCTGGCTGACTGACAGACAGTGTGCTGCCAGAATATCATGATGCAGGGACTCCTATATGCTAGGTCATTAGGAGTGGGTGCAGCCCCCACTGACAATGGATGTTTCTTTTCATTTACACAGGCATAACTGAGGAGCAGCTTTGGTACGACAGGTCATGGAATGGGGATGGGGTGTGAGGAGAGTCGAGAGCAGCACTTGTATGTGGAGCAAGGTGGGTAGGAAGTGAATGGGCAGGGGTGGAGAGTGACTGGAAGGTTAGCTGTGCTGAGACAGTGCTAGACAGAGAGCAAGTGTCCAGTACTTCTGCCCGCTGTTGAGAGGAGAGGGACTATAGTTTTGCTCACTGAGTTAAAATCCTGCTCCTAGGGCAGCAATAAGGAGCCCTACCCTTTGCAGCAGGCACGAGACAAAAGCTGCCCAGACATGTCCCACATAGAAATGATGGGAAGCATTCCAACAATTTTTTTTCCCATGAATTTGCCTATTTGTTGAGATGGGAACATTCCGTGGAGGTGGTTCGATCCTGATAGTACCACCAGAAACCAGTCTGATTCCTGCCTGCTGGCCTGCCTGGCTTATCAGCAGGTGGCCTTGGAGTCGAGGACCCCAGGGTTTCCAAGCAGCTGAGGGGCAGCCCCATCACATGGACTGCCTGGGATCGGGGGAACCCACAGCTCCAGGGTCTTTTTCACAGAGAAATTTCAACTGTTGGGATTTGGTTCTGAATCAGAATGAAACCAAATTTCAAAATATCACACCCACCCTGTGAAACAGAATCACCTCTCTGGCCAGCTCCAGTCCCATCGGGGGAAATGTGGTAGGTCAGAATGAAAGAAGAAGGGGCAATGGAATGACTCACTGTCTGTGTCCAACTAGCAGCTGGATTCTGACTCATGGGCTTAAAGTTAAGCATGTGCTTGGCTGGATCAGGGCCTATGCAAGGAAAGAATGATCAAGTGGGATGAACTGATGGAAAATATTCAGTGAGATCTTTTAGAAAGAACTCGTTCACCTTGGTTGCCTTGCCATACCTACCACAGTTGACGTCCTTTTTACTATGTTTGTAAAAAAACAAACAAAAATAACATTGCACTGTCAACAATTCTGTTGATCTTTAATAAAAAGTTAGTAATTAAATTTACTTTCTCAGAAAGTAGGATTAGTCTTTGTTTACTCAAAGAAGCCCAAGACTGCTAGATACTTACCTGCCACACACTTTATATATTTTATTAGTTACAGATAAGTTCTACATGGCCTTGTGTTCTCTTAAATTTTAGAAAAGTCACTCCAAGCCAGATCTAAAGAAAAATATTTAAGTACCTAGTGGGCTTTTGAGATGAGTGGGAGTTAGGTGCCTAGATGCTTTTGAAAATCCCACTCCAGGCTTAGACACCTTTAAAAATATGGCCTTGAAACTGATGAGCACTCTTATTTACCTTCTCTATTTCTTCTGTAGAATTCCTTATATCTTAACTATTATTAGGCTCGCAAAAATTAGGTTTTTATAAGTAAATGTTGATTTCACAGGACACACACATTGACAAAAAATCCATTGATGATGATAGAAATTTACAGAGAGGCAAAGCAAGACAAATTCTGCTTGAGAACTTCTTACAGTTTGATTTAATGATATTTACTTTATATATTTTGACGTGATGTTTACTATTTGTGTTTTAATGGTTATAAAGCTTGAATTTTTAATGTTTTGAATTTCAGTGCCTACTCTCATTAAATAATTATTGTCTGATCCCTCCCTCAAATTCCCACAACTGTGAAAATGTAAATTGATAAAAATAGAAAAAAATGTTTAAAAGTAAACATTGATATTAGCTGTCAAATTTACAAAACAATAAAAATTGAATTCTGCTAATTTTGGTTAGTAAAATGTATCAAATTGGAATACTGGAATATGTACTTTAACCAAAGCAACCAGAATTGCCAGCTACCATCAAGAATATACTACGGGTAATTGAAAATTTCAATCTACATAGTTTTAATTAACCAGATGATATTAAGGGAGTTAGGAGATACATCCCCATGGACTTTCGATGGGATTTTGGTGGCACGAGTGCCTTACATGAGAATATATGAAGGGCCAGACTGGGTCAGATCAATGGTCCGTCTAGCCCAGTATCCTATCTTCTGACAGTGGCCAATGCCAGGTGCTTCTGAGGGAATGAACAGAACAAGGCAATCATGGAAAAATCATGGAACAGGTCCTCAAGGAATCAATCCTGAACCACTTAAAGGAGGGGAAAGTGATCAGGAACAGTCAGCATGGATTCACCAAGGGCAAGTCATGCCTGACTAACCTAATTGCCTTCTATGACGAGATAACCGGCTCTGTGGATGAGGGGAAAGCAGTGGATGTGCTATTTCTGGACTTTAGCAAAGCTTTTGATACAGTCTCCCACAGTATTCTTGCCAGCAAGTTAAAGAAGTCTGGGCTGGATGAATGGACGGTAAGGTGGATAGAAAACTGGCTAGATGGTCGGGCTCAACGGGTAGCGATCAATGGCTCCATGTCTAGTTGGCAGCCGGTATCGAGTGAAGTGCCCCAAGGGTCGGTGCTGGGGCAAGTTTTGTTCAATATCTTCATTAACGATCTGGAGGATGGTGTGGATTGCACCCTTACCAAGTTTGCAGATGACACTAAACTGGAAGGAGTGGTTGATACGCTGGAGGGTAGGGCTAGGATACAGAGGGACCTAGACAAATTAGAGGATTGGGCCAAAAGAAATATGATGAGGTTCAACAAGGACAAGTGCAGAGTCCTGCACTTAGGACGGAAGAATCCCATGCACTGCTACAGACTAGGGACCGAATGGCTGGGCAGCAGTTCTGCAGAAAAGGACCTAGGGGTTACGGTGGACGAAAAGCTGAATATGAGTCAACAGTGTGCCCTTGTTGCCAAGAAGGCTAATGGCATTTTGGGTTGTATAAGTAGGGGCATTTCCAGCAAATCGAGGGATGTGATCATTCCCCTCTACTCAGCACTGGTGAGGCCTCATTTGGAGTACTGTGTCCAGTTTTGGGCCCCACACTACAAGAAGGATGTGGATAAATTGGAGAGAGTCCAGCGGAGGGCAACAAAAATGATTAGGGGGCTGGAGCACATGACTTATGAGGAGAGGCTGAGGGAACTGGGATTGTTTAGTCTGCAGAAGAGAAGAATGAGGGGGGATTTGATAGCTGCTTTCAACTACCTGAAAGGGGGTTCTAAAGAGGATGGATCTAGACTGTTCTCAGTGGTAGAAGATGACAGAACAAGGAGTAATGGTCTCAAGTTGCAGAGGGGGAGGTTTAGGCTGGATATTAGGAAAAACTTTTTCACTAGTAGGGTGGTGACTGGAATAGGTTACCTAGGGAGGTAGTGGAATCTCCTTCCTTAGAGGTTTTTAAGGTCAGGCTTGACAAAGCCCTGGCTGGGATGATTTAGTTGGGTTTGGTCCTGCTTTGAGCAGGAGGCTGGACTAGATACCTCCTGAGGTCCCTTCCAACCCTGAGATTCTATGATTCTATGATTCTATGAAATGATCCATCCCCTGTCGTCCAGGCCCAGCTTTTGCAGTCAGATGTTTAAGGACATCAGAGCATTGGGTTGAATCCCTGACCATCATGAACAGACCTAATTCTTTTTTGAACCCAATTACACTTTTGGTCTTCACAACATCCCTTGGCAATGAGTTCCACAGGTTGACTATGTGTTGTGTGAAGAAGAATTTCCTTGTATTTTTTTAATTGCTCCCTATTAATTTTATTGTGTGACCCCTGGTTGTTCTGCTATGTGAATGGATAAATAACACTTCCTTATTCACTTTCTCCACAACATTCATGATTTTATAGACCACTGTCGTAGCTCCCCCTAGTCATCTTTTTTCCAAGCTGTACAATCCAATCTCTCCTCATATTGACGTTGTTCCATACCCCTTATTTTTTGTTGTCCGTGTCTGTACTTTTCCCAACTCTACTATAATATTTCTGAGATGATATGACCAAAGCTGAATACATTATTCAAGGTATGGGTGTACTATGGATTTATACTGTGGTATTCTGATATTTACAGTCATATTATCTATCCCTTTTGTGATGTTTCCTTACATTCTGTTAGCTTTTTTGACTGCCACTGCACATTGAACAGCTGTGTTCAGAGAACTATCCATGATGACTCCAAGACCTCTTTTTTGAATGGTAACAGCTAATTTAGACACAGAACTATAGAATCAGGGGCGGCTCTAGACACCAGCACGCCAAGCAGGCGCTTGGGGCGGCCGTTTCCCGGGGGGGCGGCATTTGGCTCCGGTGGAGCACCCGCCGGCATGCCTGCGGCAGGTCCACCGGAGCCCGGGACGAGCGGACCTGCCGCAGGCATGACTGCGGCGGGTCCCGTCTTCCCGCGGCTCCGGTTGAGCTCCCGCAGGCATGACTGCGGCAGGTCCGCCGGTCCGGGCTCCGGTGGACCTGCCGCAGGCATGCCGGCAGGAGCTCAACCGGAGCCGCGGGAAGAGGGGACCCACCGCGGGACCGGGGAAGGGCGGCGCAGCGCTCCGCGCTGCTTGGGGCAGCCCGATTTCTAGAGCCGCCCCTGTATAGAATATCAAGGTTGGAAGAGACCTCAGGAGATCATCTAGTCCAACCCCCTGCTCAAAGCAGGACCAACACCAACTAAATCATCCCAGCCAGGGCTTTGTCAAGCCTGACCTTAAAAACCTCTAAGGAAGGAGATTCCACCACCTCCCTAGGTAACCCATTCCAATGCTTCACCACCCTCCTAGTGAAATAGTGTTTCCTAATATCCAACCTAGACCTTCCTCACTGCAACTTGAGACCACTGCTCCTTGTTCTGTCATCTGCCGCCACTGAGACACAATCATTTTGTATATAAAGAGTTGGGATTATGTTTTACAATGTGCATTACTTTGCATGCATCAACACTTAATTTCATTTGTCATTGTGTTGCCCAGTCATTCAGTTTAGTGAGAGCCCTTTGTAAGTCTTTGCAGTCTGCTTTGAACTTAGCTATCCTGAGTAGTAATGTTGTATCATCTGCAATCTTTGCTGCCTCATTTTCATCCCTTTTTCTAGATCATTTATGAATATGTTGAACAGTACTGGTCCCGGTACAGCTCCATGGGGAACCCTGCTATTTACTTGTCTCCATTGTGAAAAATGACCATTTATTCCTACCCTTTGTTTCTTGTCTTGTAACCAGTTACTCATCCATCAGAGGGCATTCTCTATTATCCCATGACTGCTTACTTTGCTAAAAGTCTTTGGTGAGGGACCTTATCAAAGCCTTTCTGAAAGTCAATGGGATTGGTGCTCCTAAATCACTTCAGCCCTTTGGAAAAATCCCACTGTAAAAAACTTAGGCTCAGATGTCTAAAGGGTTTTTTAGCACTGCTCTGCTCAGGGTAGCAAGGCAGTGAGACTTAGGTCCTAAGGAAAGGATTCACTAAAATATGAGGCCTTTTACTCCCATTGAAATCAATGGGAGTTAGGCCCCTTACTTTAAAAATCTGGCCCTAAGTCACTTTTGAAACTGGAACTTAGCCATCTAAATCATATGGCAGGTTGTCAAAGGCACCGAGGTGCCCAAAAGTGCAGATAGCGTGTGGTATTTTCAAACATGCCCAGGTGAGTTAGGCACATATGTTCAATTGATTTCAATGGGAGCCAGGCATCTGATCTGCTTAGGTACTTTTGAAAATGCCACTAAATTTCTAAGTGCTTCTTTAGCCCTAAATCTGGCCCAGAGGCCTTGCAACACTAAGCAGGGAAAGGCATAAATAGCTCTGAAAATATGTGCTTTTTAGGCCTCTTTTTCTGGACTGGGGGGGTCAAGCCTAATGGTCAGAGCTGGAGACAGGAACTAGGAATCAGACACAAAGAAGGGCAGGAGCAGGTCAGGAACAAGGCTGGAGCAAAGCTGGAAACAAGGTATGGAGCAATCACAGCTGCAGGCCTGAGTATTGAGCAGCCACTGGCTAAGCACTACTGCTGGCAACACCACACAGCCAATAAAATGATCTGGCCAATTTGGGACTTTGGGTGCAGTTCGCTAGCTAATCCCAGACCCAGCTGCAGGGCCACAGTTCTGACACCTTTGGAAATCTCAGCCTTAACCAATAAAATACATCTATATGTAGTATCTACCCATATACTCTCATATTAATTCCTCTGTATCTAATCTCTATTACTTGATTTAAATGATTGAAGGCATGCTGAGGGAATGGTCTGAGTCTCTTGTAGCCTCAGATCTCTCACCCTTGTCCATCTGGATATGTCACTGTGAATGGTAGATAACCGTGTTGTTCAGCTGTTTCCTTCCTGTGATGGGGAGAGAGAGGGAGGAGTGGGACACCCAGCTCTCCATCCCATCTGACCTGGCCAGAGCACTCAATTATTTCAGTCTTTGGGGAAGATTAGGACAGAGGTTTTCAAACTGTGGATTGGGCCCCAGTACTGGATCACGGCATTTAAGGCACTGTCGCTCTGGTCAGCAGCGCTGACTGGGTCATTAAAAGTCCTGTTGGCGACGCTGCCTGGCTAAGGCAGGCTAGTCCCTAACTGTTCCGACACCGCACTGTGCCCTGGAAGTGGCCAGCAGCAGGTCCAGCTCCTAGGCGGGGGGCACAGGGCTCCACACACTGCCCCCACCCCAAGCACTGCCTCCACACTCCCACTGGCTGGTTCCCAGTCAATGGGAGCTGGGGGGTGGTGCCTGAGGGCGAGAGTTATGAGAAGCTGCTTGTGCATCTCCACCTAGAGCAGGACCCACTGCTGGCCGCTTCTGGGCCACAGCGCAGTCCGTGGTGCCAGGGCAGGCAGGAAGCCTGTGTCTGCACCCCTGCTGTGCTGCTGACTGGGAGCCGCTCAAGGGAAGTCCGTGCCCCAACCCCACACTTCAATCCTCTGCCCCAGCACTGAGCCCCCCCCAGCCCCTCATTCCTGGCCCCACCCCAGAGCCCGAACACCCACCCCCGAGCCCTGACCCTTCCGGCACCCCAACCCCACCCCAGCCCAGAACCACTTCCTGCACCCCAAGCCCCTCATCCCCAGCCCCACCCCAGAGTCCACACCCTGACCCCTGACCCCCTCCCACACTCTAACCCCTTGTCCGAGCTCTGAGCTCCCTCCCACACCCTGAACCCCTCATTCCCAGCCCCACCCCACAGCCTTCACTGCCGCAACCCAACCCTCTGTCCCAGCCCTGAGCTCCTCCCACATCCCAAACCCCTCAGCCCCAGCTCCACTGGGTCATGGGCATCAACAATTTTCTTCATTTGGGTCCCCAGAAAAAAGGTTTGAAAACCACTGGATTAGGACATGGACATGAACTAATGGAAATGCAGGGCCAGTGTAGATGAGCAGACTCACCCCTGTGGCACCTCCTGCTGGTGTCTTCCAGGAATTAGCTTGATTTAGCTCCGGAGCACCCTCTGCAGGCTGGTGATCTGCCAGTCCTCTGGCCCCCTCATGTCCCTCCCTGGACCCAGTGCCCTTTTACATGGGGTGCTGCCGTCTGGCAGTAACCCCTCAGTCTTAGGGTCTCCCCTCCCCAGGGAACTCCCACCCTCTCTATTCCCACCTCGGCTCAGTATAAGGCCAGTCATCGTCTAGCCCCACACCCTGGGGCAGGCTGCAGTATCAGCCTATTCATCACTGGCAAGGAGGGTTTGGACCTGCTGCCTTTGCCTACCCTGGGCTGCCCCCTGCAATCCCCCAGTACCTATTGGCCTTGTGCTAGGCTGCAGCCTGGGGCTTTCCAGGCTGGAGCTCCCCAGCTCCTCTGCCTTTCCCCAGCCCTGCTCCACTCAGGTACCCTGTGTCCAGCTCCCTGCAGCCAGGCCCTTCTCCCTCTACAGGCAGAGGGAGACTTTGTGGGCTCCTGGCTCACAGCCTCTTATAGGGGCCAGCTGGGCCTAACTGGGGCATGGCCACAGCTGACCCTACTTTCCCCAATCAGCACAGGCTTCTTGCCTCAGCCACAGCCCTCTCCTGGGCTGTTTTACGCCCTTCAGGGCAGGAGCAGGTAACCAACCTGCTACAGTCAGATATTCAGCTGATGTAATTTGGAACAACTCCACTCAAGCCCTCAGAGCTACTCCAATGTATATCTGTGAAAATTTGGCCCTCGGCTTGGCTAAGATTGATACAATGTTGTCTGGCTGGGAGAAGCCACTCCAAAAGTACAGCCGAGATTCTTCAGGTCTCTTTGACTCTGTGTGTGTATGTCTGGCCATTGTGGCTCTATTTAACCTTTCCCACAATTCAAAAAAACAGGGTTCACCCAATGAAATCAGTAAGCACCAGGTTTAATACAAAGAAAATAAAATATTTTTGCGTACAATTCACAGTTAACCTGTGGAACTCATTGCAATGATGTGATGGCCAAAAGTACAATGGGCTAAAAAAAGAACTAGATAAGTTCATGGAGGATAGGTCAAATGGCTATTAGCTAAGATGGTCAGGGATGTAACCCCGAGCTTGGGGCAGTCATAAATTTCTGTCTGCCAGAAGCCAGGAAGAGAAATCAGGGTTGGATCTCTCCAAAATTGCCCTGTTTTTTACATTCCTCCTGAAACTCTGGTACTGCCCACTGTTAGAGACAGATTAGTGGACTAGATGCACCATTGGTCTAACCCATTAGGGCAGTTCTTATGTTCTTATTTTAACTCTAAGGACCTAGGAGAAGATTTTTGAAAGGATTTAGGCACCTAAAGATGCAGATAGGTACCTAATGGGATTTTCAAAAGTGCATAGGTAAAGCCTAACTGCTATAGAATATAATGTGGTTTGGGCACTTAACCTGCTAAGACATATTTGAAAATGTCACTAGGTGCCGATCTGCAGCCTTAGGTACCTAAATACCTTTGACATTTTTCTCCCTAAGACAGTGAGCTGGGGAGGCAGTGTGGTCTAACGGATAGCACACTAACATGGGACTCAAGAGCCCTGGGTTCTGAAAGCAGCTCAAGCACTAAGCTTCTCACTTCATGGTCCTGTACTTCTCATGCTGTACAACAGTGCTAATGAGAGTGACTTCCTTTGTAATGTGCTTTGAGCTCTTCTCAGGAAAAATGCTAGGTGTTGTTGTTATTAACAATAGCTAGGATTGGCTGAATTTTATTTTTATAATCTCAATATAGATGTTTTATCCAAGCCTTTTTAAAGGTTTTTATCAATTTAAATTTTCACTGCAATTTCAATTTTCACTATGGGGAGAGAGACAATTATCTAATGGCAGCAGATGTGGAGAGTCAGGAAGTTAAAGTTTTATAAACCATTAAAATGCAAATGCAAACATGCTACATTCTAAATATACAAACTAAATATCCTCAAATCAACAAATCTCCCCTGTTTTTGCTATTCGTTACTCCATTTGTTGTACCAAGCCTAAATAAAAAACCTAATCATTGGATCTTGACTCTAATAAGTTCTCAAGCAGTATTTTTCTTACTCTGCTATCTGTTCATTTATATTATTATCGATGGACATATTTTTTCATTGGGTTGTGTGTGTATTGTGAAATTGACATTTACCAATAAATATCTAATCCTTCCAAGACTAGCAATAGTCTTGCGGCTACCTGGTCTTCTCAAACCAGCTCTCTGCATCTCTTTTTCCTACTACACCAGGATAAGTGGTTATGATCCACTCTTTTGGATGTCCATGTTGCCAGTCTAGACCTTGCTATTGGGTTATTGGAAAGCACGCTCCATGGGGTTTATATAGTAAATCTCCCCAGAACTTGAAACGGAGGCAGACTTCAGCAACCTCTTTGATATGCTGGAAATCCTGATTTCAGCACATTGCATCAGGGCTCTGGGATCTGCATTGACTGCGTTGGGATTTCTAGGGTAGAATTTGAGACATTGGTTTGAATTTCTAAGCACTGAAGTGCCCTACGACGTAGCTGAGAAAGCACTGCTCTTTAGCCTGGTCTACACTACGCGTTTAAACCGGTTTTAGGAGCGTAAAACCGATTTAACGCCACACCCGTCCACACTAAGAGGCCCTTTATATCGGTATAAAGGGCTCCTTAAACCGGTTTCTGTACTCCTCCCTAACGAGAGGAGTAGCGCTAATATCGGTATTAACATATCGGATTGGGGTTAGTGTGGCCGCAGATCGACGGTTTTGGCCTCCGGGCGGTATCCCACAGTGCACCACTGCCCGCTCTGGACCGCAATCTGAACTCGGATGCAGTGGCCAGGTAGACAGGAAAAGCCTCGCGAACTTTTGAATATTTCCTGTTTGCCCAGCGTGGAGCTCTGATCAGCACGGGTGGTGATGCAGTTAAAAATCAAAATAAAGAAAGAGCTCCAGCACGGACCATGTGGATGTGATCGCTGTAAGGGCAGGCAAATCTGTTCTATCAGCGCTCCGTTACAGAAGACGAAATTCAAAATCATTTTTTAAATATCTCCAGACAGATGCCATAGCAGGGACTCAGCGCACTGCTGCATGACAAGCGTAATGGAAAGCCAAAGAATCAAATGGATGCTCATGGACTGGAGGACTCAAGCTATCCCACAGTTCCTGCAGTCTCTGAAAAGCATTTGCATTCTTGGCTGAGCTCCAAATGCTTCTAGGGTCAAAAACAGTGTCCGCGGTGGGTCAGGGCATAGCTAGGCAATTTATGCACCCCCCCACCCACCCCCAGAAGTGAAAGGGAAAACAATCCTCTCTTGACTCTTTTACATGTCACCCTATCTTTACTGAATGCTGCAGATAGACGCGATGGTGCAGCACTCAACACCAACATCCTTGCTCCCCCCCCCCGCCATGGGTGGCTGATGGTACAATAAGACTGATACCCATCGTCATCATCAGCCTATTGGCACATGGGGCAGTGCAAAAGGACTGGTAACCATGCTGACTAGCATCTGTCAGGTTGATCAAGGGTGCCTGGTCCTAATTTTTCCTGGTAGATGGTACAGTATGGCTGATAACCATTGTTGTCATAGCAACAGGGGGCTGAGCTCCATCAGCCCCCACCCTTCATGTGTAAAGAAAAGATTCAAGTGCCCCTGAACTAGCAGAGGGATGCTGGGCTCCTCTCCTACACACTCCTTACTGTCCTGTCTGGACTATCATAGCAGCTGGAGGCTGCCTTCACTAACAAGTCACTGTGTCTTATTCCTGCATTCTTTATTACTTCATCACACAAGTGGGGGGACAATGCTATGGTAGCCCAGGAAGGCTGGGGGAAGAATGGAATGAACAGATGGGGTTGTTGCAGGAGCACCCCCTGTGAATAGCATACAGCTCATAATTTCTGCAGGATCTGACACAGAGCAGCTGTGCTCTCTGGTTCTCTGATACAGTGGTTCTCTAGTACACTTGCCCATATTCTAGGCAGGACTGATTCTATTTTTAGATACCAAAAAGGAGGGATTGACTCAGGGAGTCATTCCCAATTTTGGCTTTTGCGCCCCTGGCTAAGAGCAGCCAGGGGCACTTATGACAGCAGCAAATGGAACAGTGCAAAAGGACTGGTAGCCATGATCATCTTATTACCAATTTATGGATTGGTAGATGGTACAGTATGGCTGATAACCATCTCTGCTGTCATGCAAAAGCAAAAGCATGCTGCTGTGTAGCGCTGCTGAATCGCCTCTGTCAGCGGCATCTAGTACACATACGGTGACAGTCACAAAAGGCAAAACAGGCTCCATGATTGCCATGCTATGGCATCTGCCAGGGCAATCCAGGGAAAAAAGGTGCGAAATGCTTGTCTGCCGTTGCTTTCCCAGAGGAAGGAGTGACTGACGACATTTACCCAGAACCACCCGCGACAATGATTATTGCCCCATCAGGCACTGGGATCTCAACCCGGAAATTCCAAGGGGCGGGGGAGGCTGCGGGAACTATGGGATAGCTACGGAATAGCTACCCACAGTGCAACGCTCCAGAAGTCGATGCTAGCCTCGGACCGTGGACGCACACCACCGATTTAATGTGTTTAGTGTGGCCGCGCGCACTCGATTTTATACAATCTGTTTTACAAAACCGGTTTATGCAAATTCGGAATAGTCCCGTAGTGTAGACGTACCCTTTGACATACCAACAAAGTTGTGTTCTTTGGAGGAACTTGAGATGTAGTTTCTCAGTGTAAAAAGGGAGATGTTTGGAAAGATTTATTTAATCATGTTTTTTAAGGCCAGAAACTGTTATGTGTAGTCTGACTTACTGCATAACACAGGGCAGTGAATTTCACACAGTAGCTCCTGCATCAGTCCCATAATTTCTGATTGAACTAGAGAAGATCTTAACAAAAGTGATTTCTTATCTCTATTTTAAAACTCTATTTGATGGAGACTCCACCACATGCCTAGGTACATTTTCCAGTGGTTAACTGCCCATCTGTTTAAATTTCACCTCATACCTCTAACCTGAATTTGCCTAGCTTCAGCTTCCAGCCATTGGAACTGGCTCTGCTGTTATCTGCTAGGGTCAAGAGCCGTTTGCTCTGAGAACTCTCCTCCCCAAGTGAGTGCTTATGCACTGTGGTCAAGTCACTTCTTGCCTTCTCTTTGTTAAGCTAAACTTTTTGAACTTCCTTAGTCTCTCATTAAGAGCCTGATTTTTCTCAGATCTCAGGTTCTTTTCTGAACCTTTTTGAAGTTGTCAGCATCCTGTAGGAGGGTCTCTGATGTTTAGCACCCGACTGTGCATTAGCTCTACTATTGTGGAGCTCATCACTGCAAACCAGTTAGCGGTGGCATGCTGTATGGGTCACTACATATTATTCTATAATTGGAAAGATTGTCGAGGGTGCCCAGACCTCTTTTGGTTCTTACAGAAACAAAAATAAATCAATGACAAATAAATACATTTAAAAAACTTTTCAGAGAAGAAGCAAAATTATTTACTTGCCTTCAATTTCTAGTGAGCATGGACCATAAGTCTTTCCTCCAAATTCCATTTCAAAAATCTTGTGATGTGCATCACAGTCTGCCATTCTTTCTTCCAAGGTCTTTGAACCCAGGTCTCACTCATTTCACAGCACTTCTGGTAGGAATCCTTGCTGTTCTCACCTGCTTAAATGACAGGTGAAATGAGGTGAGTTTTGTGGCAGGCCATGGAAGGGTCATTAGAAGTGTTTGGTGGTACTAAGGCAGTTCCAGTTCCCAGCTCCCATTGAAAGACAATAGGATTTGGAGTCCTAAATCCCTTAAAGCCTTTTGAAACCCTCAGCCTGTGTGTATTGGAACAGCCCTGGGGATATGTAAAAATATTGGCAAATACATGTGTTGCCATGGAAACATGCATGCAGTGATTCTTTTACCCGGTAGCTGGGATTTCCTAAGATAAATCTAGTCCCGTTGGTCCACTTGCCTTTCAGGACTTCCTTCAGCTTCTTGAAGACTCCCTCACAGTCTTCCCCAACTGAGGCATGAACCTGAAGCTCCAGGAGGAGGAGGATACACTGACAAGTTGCACAAGTGCATCTGATACCTGGGAGGAAAGAGAATATAATGTAGCCAGAAGGCAGCTGTTTGTCCTGTGAGCCCTGAGTGTGGAGAGAGGGAAGAGTCATGTTGTTCCCGGTGCACAAGTTTCTTGGGAGCAGGGATGCACCAGCCAGTGTAGAGTCAGACACCTGGCTGCTGAATCTTTGTACCTGGTGTCCTAGAACATAAGGCCCCAATTCAGCAGAAGAAGGAGTGCAGTGGTTAGAACTCACCTTCCAATGACACCTGACTTGCAGTGTGAGCTACCTGGGGCTGACCAGGGCAGCTCAAAATATCTATCTATATATACATAGATATACAGATATCTAGATAGATAGATATAGAGATACAGATTACCTACCTACCTACCTATCATGAAAAATTGCTGTTCAACCAAATTGTCATTTTGATTAAAAAAGAATTGGTTCTTAGGCAAAAAAACCGGCAACACCAATTCTATTGATAGTTTCCAAGGTCAGAAGGGACCATTGTGGTCATCTAGTCTGACCTCTTGTGTAACACAGTAAACTGTATTCAATTTTGTTTTAAGTAAATGAGCAATTTCCCCCCTAGAACATTGTAGCAAAAACTGAAATGTTTTAACATACCCAGTTTTTAAAAATAGAAAAACATCAGACTTGGTTTTGGTTTAATATCTGAACACCACACCTGCCCCCAACTACATTCCTGATATGAAAGCATTTTGAGCCCTGTATAGATAAATGCACATGCCAGGTAGAGATGCATTCATTACGGATCCCCATTCTTTCGATGTGAGAGATTTTCAAAGAAGCCTGAAGGATTTAGGAGCCCAACATGTACTGGACTTTAATGGAATTCCAGTATTCCATGAGGCTCCTTTAAAAATCCCACTATGGACGATGACATTATTCATCAGCACCTTGAAGGACTGGAGCTTTTCAAGAAAACCTCAGGAAGGCAGGAACTTGACTTCCATTGGATTAAAAATTCTTTTGAAAATCCCGTCATTAAAGACTAGACAGTCATCTGGCCTGGCAGTGCTGTGTGAGGGAGACTAGTTAACAGGGCCGCCCAGAGGATTCAGGGGCCCTGGGGTCTTCGGCGGTGGGTCCTGGAGCGGAACGACCCCCTGCTGCCAAATCGCCACCGAAGACCAAGAGTGGAAGAAGCTCCCTGGGCCCGGGCCCCGCGAGAGTTCTCCGGGGCCCCTGGAGTGAGTGAAGGACCCCACTCCAGGACCCCTGAAAAACTCTCGTGGGGGCCCCTGAGGGGCCCAGGGCCTGGGTCAAAGTGGCCCACTCGCCCCCTCCCCCCCCGGGCGGCCCTGGTAGTTAACAAAGGCTGTGAATGACGACCTGTGTACCTAGGAAGAAGTGGAGGCATGGCCATTTCTGTCTGTCCAAAATTCAAATGGTAGCAGTATTTTCCTCACCTATCAACCTGCCCCCATCAGCGCCCTCTTTCATCCCACCTTGCAGCTCCTTCTTGCATCAATCTGAAACACCTTCAGTACCTAGCACAACTCCATTTCGGCCTCCTGGAATAAATGCACTCATCACTACTATGTATCACCCCATGTTCTTCTGGACCTACATATCTAAAGTAAAGTTCACTGCCATGTGTCAGGCAGTTGAGGTGGAGAAGTAACTACAGACATTCTGCCAAACCTGCAGGCACTGGTTTCTCTAGAGCAGGCATGGCCAAACCGCGGCTCAGGAGCCACATGCGGGTCTTTGACAGATCACCTGCGGCTCATGGGGCTTGCTGCTCCAGCCCCACGGTGGGCGGGGAGGGGGTTTTGAGGCCTGACTTGGCACTTCCCCCTGTGGCAAGATGAGCTGTAGCTCATGACTTCAGTCCCATGGGGGTGGGCACAGAGGCTCAGGGTTTCTCCCTGTAGCAGGGTGAGCCAGAGCTTGCAGCTCCAGCCACACAGGGGGATGCAGAAGCTTGGGGCTTCAGCCTTGCCATGTGTGAGCTGGCACTCACAGCTCCCCCGCTGGGCCAGGGGCGAGGAGGCTGTGACATTACTGACATAATCTGTAACCATATAGATCATTGTTGCAACCACTGTTATATATTTTCAGCAAATATTGTACAAAGGTTGCCATGTGAGGTGTCTATGGAGAGGTTATGATTTGCTGATTATGCTTATGCTATCTGTGTGGGTGTATCATTTTTGTAGTTGAAGTTATGAATATTGCTATGTACTTTATCAATGCGTTTTGATTCTAAGTAGCCTCAGTGAAGCATTTGGTCAGCTTCTTGAGAAGGGACTATTCTCAGTTAGTGCCCAATCAAGAAACACTTAACCGACAGTGAACTTTGGGAGACGCCAATCCACATCTGAGCTTTCCTGGGAACATTCAAACTAACATGTAAACAATGGCACCGGCCTGAAAAGAACTGAGTCATGCATGGACATGTGGCTTCCCCATGTGACTCCAGGCTCCATCTTGCTGCTGTGATCATCCGCAGGGCAGAAGATATAAAAGGCTGCTGCATCTCCTCCATTTTGTCTTCAATCCTGCTTCTTGCCTCTGGAGGACTTTGCTACAAACTGAAGCTCTGTACAAAGGACTGAATGACCCATCCCAGCTGTGGATGGACTCCAGAGACTTGATTTAAACCTGCAGTTTATTCCATCACTGCTAGAAGCCTGAACCAAGAACTTTTCCAATACTGGATGTAATTGATTCCATTTAACCAATTCTAGCTCCCATTTATATCTTTTTCCTTTTATGAATAAACCTTTAGATTTTAGATTCTGCAGTGGACTGTCCACTGGAGTGTCTAAGAAAATTGCTTGTGTGACTTATGATTAACCAGTGGGGTAAAACCAAAGTCTTCTCTGTTTGGCTGGTTTGGTTTGCGTTGGTGTGCAAAGGAACCCCAGCCTAGGGCTGTAACTGCCCTGCTTTAAGTAATTTGTCCTGAATTGGCACTCTCAGTTGGGCCCCACCAGAACCAGCATTGTTACAGTGGCATAGTCAACGGGATCCATAGAACCAGGCAATTAAGCTTTGGATAAAAACCCACTCTATCCAAACTTGAATTTTGGTAGTGAGAGTTTGGTTGGTTAAAAGCAGTTACAATGGGTGAGCAAAGAGCATATGATGGTTTTGCAAAACAAAAACAAAAACAAAAACAAAACCCTGGCAGATTTGTGTTCAGGAACGGGGATAAACTTTAAAAAGAAAACTACAAATCAAGGACTGAGAGATCTGTTAATGACCAGTGATCAGGAGGCAGGAGCATAGCCCTTACCTGGTACTACAGAAGCTGCAGAAGCAATTAGAGTGCAAAAGGCAGCAAGTAAACTGAAACAGAGCATGAACAGACACTAGCAGACATTCTATTGCTGGGAAAACAAAAGATAGCTGATATCAAGAAGGAGGCTCATAGGGAGAATATGGAGAGGCTCGCTGCTGAAGAGAGGGTTCACCAGATGCAACAAGAAACTGCAAGACTTCAGCTTCAAGTCAAAAAAGCAAGGGAAGAACAGCAGAAACTGTATCATCTTAAAAGTCCTCTCTGTTTGGCTGGTTTGGTTTACCTTAATAGTAAAGGAACTCCAGTTTTGGGCTGTAACTGCCCTGTTCTCAGCAATTTGTCCTGAATTGGTACTCTCGGTTGGTTCCCACCAAAGCCAGCATCGTTACAGAGGCTCAGGGTTTCACCCCACAGTCAGGTGAGCTGGAGCTCATGGCTTCAGCCCGATGAAGGGGGGAGGAGTGGAGGCTCAAGGTTTCACCCGAGAGCGGGGTGAGCTGGAGCTTAGGGCTCATCCCCACAGGGGTGGGGGTGCTGATGCTTGGGGCTTCATCCGTGCAGGAGGCAGTTGGAGGAAGTAGTGGCCATATACTCTCAGAAAAACTCCTTCTGTTGTCATATGCCACATCTACGATGTGGGGCTGTAGTGCAGACATAGCCCCTCCCAGTGCTGCAGACAAAAACTAGCTTCTTTCAGAGGGGTCATGGCAGGATAAACCCAGTGTGAGTTTTAAGAAAAACAGGCCCATGGTTCCAGAAATAGAATGACCCACCTGCTTCATGTACTGCATTCTGCTCTTCTCCACTCAGTCCTCCAGAAAATGTTTTATAAACAAGCTCTTAACAACAGAAAACAAAACACGCACATTATGAGTCATTTCACACAGCTAAGGACACAAGCCATATAATTCAACCTCTGGTCCACGGATCCCTGGGAGTGCGCAGACTATGTCTAGGGGGTCCGCAAAAGGTGTCATTACCATAGAATAGTAGTTTTCAACCTGTGGTCTGTGGACCCTTTGGGGTCTGCAGAATTTGTCTAAGATTTCCAAAGAACCTCCATACAAAATTTGTTAGGGATCGGCAAATGAAAAAGATTGAACACCAGCGATCTAGAAAATCACGTTTGGGTTACAAGGTTAAAAACTGAACCAATTTTTTCTAGGGCTGTCAAATGATTAAAAAAATGAATCGGAATTAATCACGTGATTAATCGTGCTGTTAAACAATAATAGAATAACACTTATTTAAATAGTTTTGCATGTTTTCTACATTTTCAAATACATTGATTTCTATTACAGCACAGAATACAAAGTGTACAGTGCTCACTTTATATTATTTTTTATTACAAATATTTGCACTGTAAAAATGATGAACAAAAGAAATAGTACTTTTCAAGTCACCTCATAAAAGTACTGTAGTGCAATCTCTATCATGAAAGTGTAATTTACAAATGTAGATTATTTTTGTTGCATAACTGCACTCAAAAACAAAACAATGTAAATCTTTAGAGCCTACAAGTCCACTCAGTCCTACTTCTTATTCAGCCAATCGCTAAAACAAACAAATTTGTTTAAATTTACAGGAGATACTGCTGCCTGCTTCTTATTTATGATGTCACCTGAAAGTGAGAACAGGCACTGTTGTAGCTGGCTTCACAAGATGCCAGATATGCTAAAGATTCATATGTCCCTTCATGCTTCAACCATCATTCCAGGGGACATGTGTCCATGCTGATGACGGGTTCTACTTGATAATAATCCAAAGCAGAACAGACTGACACATGTTCTTTTTCATCATCTGAGTCAGATGCCACCAGCAGAGGGTTGATTTTATTTTCTGGTGGTTCGGGTTCTGTAGTTTCCACATCTAAGTGTTGCTATTTTAAGATTTCTGAAAGCATGCTCCACACCTTGACTCCTCAGATTTTGGATGGCTCTTCAGATTCTTAAATCTTGGGTCGAGTGCTGTAGCTATTTTTAGAAATCTCATATTGATATCTTCTTTGCATTTTGTCAAATCTGCTGTGAAAGTGTTCTTAAAACGAACATGTTCTGGGTCATCATCCGAGACTGCTATAACATGAAATATATGGCAGAATGCAGGTAAAACAGAACAGGAGACATACAATTCTCCCCCAAGGAGTTCAGTCACAAATTTAATTAATGCATTATTTTTTTAATTTCATCAGCATGGAAGCATGTCCTCTGCAATGGTGGCCGAAGCACAAATGTTTTGCATATCTGGGACGTAAATACCTTGCAACATCGGCTACAAAAGTGCCTTGAAAATGCCTGTTCTCACTTTCAGGTGACATCATAAATAAGAAGTAGGCAGCAGTATCTCCCATAAATGTAAACAAACTTGCTTGTCTTAGTGACTGGCTGAACAAGAAGTAGGACTGAGTGGACTTGTAGGCTCTAAAGTGCTGTAATAGAAATCAATATACTTGTAGGGAAAAAATCCAAAAATATTTAATAAATGTCAATTGGTATTTTATTGTATAACAGTGCTATGAATCGCGATTAATTTTTTATCACAATTAATTTCTTTGAGTTAATTGCGTGAGTTAACTGCAATTAATCAACAGCCCTAGTTTTTTCCTTAAGGTTTGAGGTTCTCTTAGATCTAGACATCAGGGATCTGATTTGCACTAGTGTAACTCAGACAAATAGCAGGTAAGAAAATAGTATTTCTAACCCATGGGAAACTGCACATTCTGAAATTTGTTTTCATCTCAAGTTGATTCAAAAAGTCAAAACTTCAAAATATCTTGGAGAACTGAAATTGTGAAATATTTCAATTCATAATTATCAAAATAACCTTACTAAAATGTTTTCTTTGAACAATAGTGAAGCATTATAAGGTAACATAAAATACTACATATAAATATGTGATATAAAATATAAGGTAATATATAATATTTTTAGCTAGTTAGCTAAAAAAATAAAGAAAAGTTGAAACCAAATACAATGATAAGATTGAAACAAAATAATAAAGTCGAAACAAAATACTCCATTTTGTTTTGTAGCATTTTGAAATTTTTCCATCAAAAATTATATCAGAATCGACACATTCCCAAAAAACTTTTTGATTATGACAAAACAGTATTTTCAGGTGGAAAACTGTTTAGTCAAAATGTTTGAACTGGCTCTATTAAAAAATAACTCCGCTGACTTCACTGGAATTTCTCCTGATTCGTGGAACTGTAAATGAAGACACAATTTGATACAATGAGGTTACACCAGTGCAAAACCAGCCTGAAACCAGAATCAAGTCTTAGATCTTATAATTATCTAGGTTTTATAATCTAGACATTACCTGATAATTATTGTTTTCAAAACACCACGACAAATCTTGAGGCCAGTCCTTGAATGTTTGCTTCCCTTTCAAATCATCAGTAATCAATCTTCTAGTTTTGGATTTCCCTGACACCTCCATACAACGGGCCTGATTTCACTTATGCTGGTATGAAGTGGGGGTAATTCCACTGATTGCTGATCATTTTCTCCTGATTTATGCAGGTGTAAGTGAGGCCAGAATTTGCCCCAAGTGCTAAATATTTGCAAAATCAGATTAAAGTTCTAAATCAGGATTTCATCTAAACGGAGAGTTTCAAAGCTGCCTAAATAAAGTTCTCTGAAGACTGAGGTATTGTGTGCCATGGGCAGAGAACAGGAGAGACTGAGGTGCACCTGTGGCAGAGGTCCTGGCAATGGCAGGGAATCATTAGATCAGACATGCCCATATAAACCCAGCAGCTACTCATTCCCCATGTTGCTACGAAAGGTGAAAAAAAACCACATGGTTCCTGCCAATGTGACCTGAGGGGAAATTCCTTGCTGACCACAAATCTGGTGACCAGTTGGACCATGAGCATGACTCACCAACCAGTCATCTAGAAAGAGAATTCTCAGTACCACTTCAGAGCATCAGTCTACCCCTGCTGGTGTCCCATCTCTAGATGTAGCTGATTGCTGAAGCTTCAAAGGAAGGCTAATAATAATTAGATTACAAGTGTGCATCAGGGAAGAAATTCCTTCCTTATTCCTAGAGGTGACTGGCTGAGACCTGAAGCATGAGATTACATTATGTCCCACTCTTTTTAACATTAATGGAAAATAGGATCCAAACCCAGAAGTCAGCTTTGAAAATCTCAGTCTTACATTTAATATTCTGGAAATTATCTGGAATGCTGGAGATTTTGAAAGGCAAAAATGAGAGTTGGGCACTCTAGCTCCTTTTGGCACCTTGCAAAATCCAACCCATCCACAATTAAGGTACATTCAAACGCTACTTTACACTACTGCTACTACAATGACTGTTTGATGCATAACAATATCAGTGTTATAAACAGTAGGGTATTGGAAACATTGCTACAGAATGGTGCGTTAGCTCTTCCATTTGTGACCTGTTCCAACTCAACTGATGATCTGACCCTACCTTCAATACACAGAAATTGCTGTACCTTGTAAATGTTGACGGCTTGCAAGGGCACTTCCCCATAAACCTGAAAAGAAGAAGGAAAAGACCTTATTTACAAGAGTGCCCATTAGATTGTGTTTCCCTTTAATTCTACATAAAGAGTTGCCAGGTCAGGAGCCCCATTAGTAGAAAAGTCAAGGGGCACTGGCAGGCCAGTCTCTGATGGGTTATGTGCTTTTGCAATTTCATTGACACATTGTTCCATAACTGAAGAAGCTTATTGTAAGTAGAGGTGGTCAACAAATTTCCAGTGTAATATTTTTGCACCAGAAAATACTCTTTGTCAAAATTTAAACTTTGCATGAAAATTTGTTGATTTTGACAAAATTTTATTTTAAAAATAAATGTGCGGTGAAGCATGTTGACCTTACCAGAACACGTTTCAATTTTTCATTTTGAAATGGCCTTTAATTTCTGAATTAATTGGCTTCTATAATACAATGTAAATGAAACTATAACAGACAATGTCTAAAGAGTAGAAATAGGAAGGCAACCTTTCAATTTTAAAGAAACGGAACATTTTGATTGACCTGAAATGGAAAACATTGTGTGAGAAAGGTCAAAATTTTGTTTTCATCCTGATTCAGAATACAAACAAATTTTCAAATTTCCTATGGAATGGAAATTCCAAATTTTGACCAGCCCTAATAATTAATATTAGTATTTGTAGTATCACAGTGCCTAGGTCACACAGCAATGAAAGAGGACCTCATGGTGCTAGGCACTGTACAGACATGAGACAGAAAGGCAATCCCTGCCCAGAGAGTTTGATAACTTTTGGGTTATCCCTGCCCCGTAGTAAGTTGAGAGGTGGGTGAGACAAGGCAACCTCAGGAGGCAGTCGTGGTCTTGTTTGTGGTCTTTGTTATATTTACAATCCTGCTGGTCTTAGTGTTACCTCAGGATCATAAGAATGTAGGGCTGGAAGGGACCCCAAGAGATCATCACTGAGGCAGGACCAAATATATCTAGACCACCTTTGACAGGTGTTTGTCCAACCTCTTCTTAAAAACCTCCAGTGATGGGAATTCCATCACCTCCCTTGGAAGAGTATTCCAGAGCTTAACTACCCTGAAAGTTTGAAAGTTTATTTCACCCACTAAGGATAATTAACTGCTGGAGTTATCTTACATTAGGCGATGCATTATGAACAATCTTCAAAGGCAACCGGAGCCTAGGATGGACTGTGTTTGACTGGTATAGTACATATTTGAATGAATGAATGAATGAATGAATGAATGAATGAAGCTGACATTTTCACAGGGACTAAGGGAGTTGGACACCTATGTTAGGATTTTCAGAAGCACTTAAACGACTTAGGAACACACATCCCCATTGACTTCTAGTTGCCTTATGCTCCTAAATCATTTTTGGTGCTTTCAAAAATCACAACCTCAAAGCCCATTGAATTTATGCGGAACTTGGTTGCCTAACTGCCCTTTGTCCCTTTGTCCCTTTGAAAATCCCCCCCTTACAAACACATGTGCACAACTTCTCAACTCTTTTAAAGCCTTTGGAAATTCCCAGACTAAATAAATAAATATAAAAAGACCAAGTAAACACTGGATATTAACTAATAGGAAGGAAAATGGTTTGGATTTTCAAAGGAGACCATGGGAGTTGAGTGCCCCAATCCCACCTGAATTCCACGCAAGCTGGGCTTCCTAACTTTCCTAGGTTCATTAGAAAATTTGAGCTCTAGTGACAGGGCAGTTTCTTAGTCATTAGGACACCTGACTTCTATTCCTTCACTTCCCATTTCTGACCTTTATGACCTTGGACAAGCCACTTCCCCTCTCGATGACTCAGTTTCCTTATCTGTAAAATGAGTATGTTGATGCTCACTAAACTTTTGAAAAGCTTCTTAAGCTATGTGGACAGGACGCACTATCTACATAAATGCTAGCCATGATTCAGGAGGAGCTAAATAAGTCAAAGAAAGGATGAGATGGGGGAAGAAGGTTGAGAAAAGGGGGTTACATGTGAGTGAATGTCATGAGGATACAGAAGGAAGATTGAAAGGGTTTGAAGAAAGTTTGGGTAGATACAAGCAGCTGGCAAGAGAGCTCTGAGACTGGGATGAGACCTGAACGGTTGGGTGGCTGGAAACATTCCATATAGGTCTATAATATGAGGTAGCTCTCACGCTACATTAGAATAACATGGTGGATGTGCAATACCTACATACCTACCTACCTATCTATCTACCTATCTGCTAAGAATCAGGGGCTTGAATGCTTACCTTGCAGGTAGTGGATATTTTTCTCTTCCCTCTGTTTTTTCAAATTTCCATCCTCGAATTTGCTTCCCAAGTACTTGGTGCACACAAATGCCCCTGGACCAGGAAAGCCACACTCATGGGGGGTGAATTCAAACCAGGTCCCTGTGAAACATAGGTAAGGTTTGAAAAAAGAGCCCTTCAAATGCCAGCTTCTTGTTGGCCCTTTCTTCACTGATGACAATAATTTCTCAATTCCCCCACTGCTCTGTTTGCTCCATCAATGAATCCCATTTACTTTTCTGTCTGTTCCTCCACCCATGGTCATTTTCATGCTATTTTCTCTGGTGACCTCCTCCATCTGGTGTTTCCTTCCTAGGCCAAAATATGCTGTCTTTGGATGTCCCAGAAGTGCTCTGGTGGTCATCACAGCCGCTCTCCGCCCTCCCTCCCACCACTTTGATCCAAAGGTATCAAGAAAAAATGACTCATAACATGTAAAATCTAAAAGTGATTTATTTACCTGCAGAGCTAACCAAAAAAGACAAGCATCAATTTCACAACATTTTCTAATGTTTTCCAAGTTCTTTTCATTTTCAAAACAGATCTTTTTAAAAATTCATTTAGCAATTTATCATAAGCTTATTTGATAGTCATGTATATTGAAAATGTTTTCAAAGTTCCTCTTGAAACAATTATGGGAAGTTTTCATTTACTGACAACCCTGGTTTTCAGGAAATGAAGAACATTGCATGACCCTTTTGTAAAGTCCTTGATAAAACATTTGATTGAAAATTATATATATATATAAGCTGACAGGTTTATGCAAAAAAACCCCAAAAACCCTTTTTCCAAAAAGGCCATTTTTAGACTTTAAAAATACCCTGTTAGATTACATTCAGCTCTAGTAAATAGTGACTCCACTTCTAAGTATTTATAGTAGGAAAAAGGGCAAGAGGCAACATCAATATTTATTTTTCGACAGAGTACTTGAAATTTCAGCGATAGCTGCTCTCACTAAGAACACCAGTTTGCTGTTGTTTTACCTGGGCTGTTTCCACCTTCTTCATGCAATTTCTTCATTTCAACTGCTGCATAGATGGGGTAAGGATTCGTCCCACTTGTGGAGGCGACCTCATGTTGAGATAACGTGGTCTGGTCACACTGGAAGGGTAAGAATTGATTAGCACATAAAGACACATGTTTTGGTGATGCTCCCAGCAATTCTGTTCCTGATGAATTAGTTCAGACTAGGAATTAGAAAGACCTTTTTTAATGAGACCACCATGATCTTTGTTGTTGTTACCTCATTCTAGTATGCACAAACAACAGAGTATTTACAGTCCATGGTGGAGACTTTTAAATGGGCCTAAGGGAATTAGGCCCCAATTTTCAAAAATATTTAGGCACTTAAAGATACAGATCAGCATGTAAAGAGCTTTTCCAAAGCACCTAAGCAAGGTAAAAGCAACAAAGAATCCTGTGGCACCTTATAGACTAACAGACGTTTTGCAGCATGAGCTTTCGTGGGTGAATACCCACTTCTTCGGATGCAAGAAGAACTCTGAGCGGTATCCGAAGAAGTGGGTATTCACCCACGAAAGCTCATGCTGCAAAACGTCTGTTAGTCTATAAGGTGCCACAGGATTCTTTGTTGCTTTTACAGAACCAGACTAACACGGCTACCCCTCTGATACTAAGCAAGGTAAGTACCTTAGGATATATCTATGCTGGAGAAGGAAGATCTGATTACCAGCTTGAGGAGACATACCTGTGCTGGCATGATACAATATTGATGTAGCTACAGCAGCAGGAACTGAGGGAGAAGTTATCTGTGGTGGGTGCACACATAGGGTCTCCATCAGAGCTCATGTGGGTATGTTTTCTCTAGCTGGCAATTACACTCCCAGGTCCAGTGAAGACGTAGCTCGAGTTCCATAAAAATTAATAGGAATTAGGGAGCAGAAAAGCCAGGCAATTTTTTCCCCAGTGAATAGTAAATTCAAAGAAAAAATCATTTTCAGAAAATTGAAATTATTTGTGAATTCAGGTGAAATTTGGTAAATTCTTTCATTTGAGAAAAAGTTATGAAAAAGTTTAAAGTGTCTGTTTTGTCCACTTTGAAATGAAACATTCAACTTTTTGTGTTGAAATAGTATTTCATTTGAAAAATTTAGCTAATTTTTTATAAAAGGAAAAACAATTAAAAAAACATACCTCCAAAAATAACCTGAAAACAATTTAAAAAATAGTTTTGGGTTGAATCAACTTTTGTAAAACATCCAACTCTGATTTAATAATGGTCAGTGATGGAGAATCCACCACAACCCTTAGTAAGTTGTTCCAATAGTTAATTACTCTTATTGTCAAAAATGTACACCTTTTCTCTTTCTGAATTTCTCGTACTTCAACTTCCAGCCATTGGATCATGTTAAACCTTTAGTCTGCTAGATTGAAGGGTCCATTCTTGAAAATTCAAGACTGTGAATGAAACTTTCATTTAAGCAGCCTTGAAGTCCTCTCTTTAGATTCACATACTGCAGTGATCTTTGAGAGCTAAGGGGAAAAGGCTGAGAATTACAAAGTTTTCTGGGGGTTCAGATAGCCTTGAAACTATTAGCAGGAGCTATTATCCTTCCACTACTTTGCTCCTGAGTTCCAAGTACTGCCGAGAGAGAGAGAGAGAGAGAGAGAGAAGAATATATTAAGTAAATCTATTGACTTTTCAGTGCAACCACTCTCGATTTACCCAGCAACCCACCTTCTTCAACATGAAAAGGAAGACAAAAAATGCCCAGACATCGGTCAGAGAGAAGAGTTCATCTTCAGCTGCCTGGCACAAGATAGAAAACGCCTTTAGAACATCACATGGAGGTTTGGGAAGTGTATCGCACAGTTCTTCTTCCAAGACCTGCAATTTCTCTGTCCAATCCTTCTCTTTGTAGAGGAAAGACATGCACCTTTTAATGAAACAGAAGAAATATGGCTGAGGCTGAGGGAATAGGATGGGGAATCCACCCCCCCCCTTTTAATCTTCATACCCTTTATTTTTAATAGAGGGGATTCTAATTATCATATTGGCATTGTAACAAATCTGTGACTTAACAAGGACTTAATCCATGGCTGTCTGTCACCATGGCCACTGAGAAAGTTATGGCAATAATAGGGATTGATCCTCTGCTGAAAGCCAAAACCAAAGCCAAGGCCCCCGCCACTCTGAGCTATGGAGAAACTCCATTACCTGCTTTTCTAGGACCTATGATGGCTGCATTAGCAATTCCGACTCTACCCAACAGAAGGCAGGGACAAGCACACTAATCAGGCCATTATGAGTCTGAACCAGAGCCTAGGGCCCTTCTTCAGCTAATGGGAAGCTACTTTGGCAATACAGGGTGTGTGACATGGGGAGAAGCAATTATGATCCTGCCTAGCAGAGGAAAGTGGTAACACCAACACATACATACATGCGCACACACGCACTGTCCATGTCACTAGGCCACCCTCACTCACCCCAATGAAGTGACTCTAAGAGTAAGATGCTATGCAGCAGGCACAAGAGACTCTGATTCTGCCCTGGCTGATCAGCTAGAAGCGTCTGAACTTTTTCCTTTCCCAGCTCTTTCTCCATTGACTACTCCACTCGTCTTCCTTCCTCCCAAGCCCCAGTACCGGGGCCCCGTTTGACACTTCCCTCTCCTTCTCTCTTCGTAAGCCCCAATGAACCCCCTTAACCATTCCCACATGTTGCCCTTTTCTCACTGTCCTCACAGCTGGAACTGTACCCTCTGTGACCTTGGTGCTGTAAACATCACTTTTCTGGCCTCCACTGATCCTCACATCTACAGCCCTTGAGTCTGCCCAGAATGCCTCTGCGTCTTCTAACCTTTTCACCCAGCACCTCCAGTTCTCTATGCCTGGCCAGACGGCAGATACCTATGGGGCAGGGCATGGGGTTAAGGCTTAAGAGACTGGTGTTCTAGTCCCAGCTCTACTGTGTGACCTTATATGTGTCACTCTATTTCTTTCACATTGCACGCTTTTCCTGACTTATCTACTTAAAGGAGGGATTTCCAAAAGTGACTTAGGAGCATTAGTCACTTAGGGTACGTCTGCCCTGAAATCAGAGGTGTGACCGCAGCATGTGCAGACACTGCTGGTTTTGATCAAGCTAGTGTGAGTGCCAATTGCACTGGAGCAGTGGCAGCATGGCTGCCAGTGGGGGCGAGCTGCTTGAGTATGTTACCCAGGATCACGCTCGAGCCCAATAGCTTCACTGCCATTGGTGCCGGAGAAAGCCAGGTTAAAGCTAGCTCAGGTATGGCATACCTGTTACCTCACCCCCCGCCCCCAATTACAGTGCAGACATACCCTTAGGCAATTCTGAAAATCTCACCCATTATGCCTGGAAAATGTACAGAGCTGAATAATAATAAGAATGCCCAGTGACCACCAACTCTGTGCAGGAAAACTGGTTCATTCTCATTTCTACTGACATGCACCTACCAGGTGGACCCTGATACCCCACACAGATACATGACAGCATCCAAAAGACCCTGATTCTTCATCTCCACCAAGGTTCCCTGAAGGGCTATCATGGCCCGCAGACCTCCGCCTGATCCTAGGACAGCGACATTGGGCGTGTTATCCTGGGGAAGGGAAAAGAGGGAATGACAAATGAACTAGAATTGCTGAGCCATCCTTGCTGTTCAACTCTTGGTACAAATCCTTTCAATAAATTCACAGAGAGCACCTCAAATTCCCAGAATTGTTTGCCTTATATCAGGAAGCATTCCTTATCTGGTGCATAATGACCTGTGTCTCCAATCCTGAGTGAAGAGCAAATGTATTTTATCCTGCATTTTCAGCCATCAGCACACAGTGGCAACCCAGTATCCCTGAGGGCACTTTGAATCTCTGGGCCTTTGTGCTTAAAAATCCTGTGTACCAACCAAGAGACCAGGACCAGAATTTTAAAAGGGATGCACATAAGTGCCTAGAGGGGATTTCAAAAGCACCTATGCAATTAGGTGCCTAACTCCCTTTGATTTCCATACGCTCCATGATGTAGGGATTGAGGGTTTTTTTTGTTTTGTTTTTTAACTAAACATGTGTAATGTAGAAGGACTATTTTTGGTGTCCAAAAATTAATGTATGAAATGCAGCTGCTCAAGAAATGATTTTTATTCCCATAAAAATGTTTGCTTTCTTTTCTGGAGGGCCAAATTGTTTATCAAAAAGGTAAAAGGATTGGTCAAAGCATGAAAACCCAAAAATTATCCCCCCATTGCCTGTCTACCCCCCAACAAATGTTAAACTCTCATTATTTCAAAAAGTTTTGAAAGATTTTGTCAAAAAATTACATTTCTGTTATCACAAAAAGAAAATTATTAAATGTGGTGAATGCAAAACGTCAGCCTGCTGTAGTACTAATGCAAAAAAAAGATTAATGACAAGTGTGTCACCAATGGATACTGAATCTGGAGCAGCAAACAAACTCAGATCACTATCCCTGGAACTGAAGGAAGACTACTGTGAGGAGGAAGTAGTGGGAGATTCTTAGGCTTAGAATTGCAAAGCCATCAAAGGGGAGATGTTCCCAAATATGTCAGATCCACTGGAGCTCACATCCCTCCAAGGACCACCACTTATTAATGATGGGTAACAATCCTGGGAGGTTCCTCACATGTCTCCACCATGCCAGTTAACAGAGTTAGCACAGCAGGTGGGCAGCAGTGGTTGACTTTTACCCTCTGTGAGGTTCGACCAGCAGAGGGGGCTATGACACATGTAGAAAGTATATTACATAGACTCTGTTCATTACTGACACTAATAATAAGGCAGACAAGTATCAATAACTCACCCAATTCTCTGTCCCTCTAACGCTATCTATGCACTACAGGGACGGTTCTAATGTCCCCTACCCAGCTGTTCTCATTTGCAGGCTCTGTCTGGCTTCAAAATCCCAGTGCTATATACACACACACTGTAAAGGCTCTTCAGTAAGCACTGGCTAAATTCACTTGAATACGGAGCCCTGTAGTCATTAGGCTGAGCAAGCTCCTTACTGCACTTATTAAGTGTGTTACTTCTTTCGCTGCAGGGATAGGGGCATCTTCTTCTTTTAGCCCTGAAGGCCCCAAGTTTGACCTCTGCCAAAGGACATAAGCATTGTATGTCTGTGGCCATGGGTTGCCACATTGATGGTTTGGGAATGTTGCGTTGCAAGCATATTAGGTGGTGGGAGGAGCGTCAGGTTTGTATAATTTTTGGTGGTGCCCAGAACAGGTCCAAGTTCTGCCCCCGCCCCCCACCTGCCTTGTAAGCCAATATATATTTTTTAAAATAATGTTAAAATGTGAGGGCTCTGGGGTGGGGCTGGGGATGAGGGGTTTGGGGCATGGGAGGGGGCTCAGGGCTAGGGCCCAGAGGATTGGGGTGTGGGCTGTGGGGTGGGGCTGGGGATGAGGGCTTCATAATGCAGGAGGGGGTTCAGGGCTGGGACAGAGGGTTAGGGTGTGGGGGGTGAGGACTCTGGCTGGGGGTGCGGGATCTGGGGTGAGATTGGGCTGGGGATGAGGATTTTGGGGTGCAGGCAGGCCCAGAGAGGAGGACTATCCCCAGCCCTCTCCCCACTGGCAGCAGTGAGCTCCAGGGGAGGGGCCCTCCTCTCCCCCTCAGCAGCACACTCACCTCGTACCACTGTCACTGCATGTGCTCCTAGGGCCCCTCTCAGGTCCAGGAATCTCCCTCGCCTCCCCCGTGGTGGGTGCCAGGGGGCTGCCGTCACATGTGCGTCTCCTCCCCTGCTGCTGCCCCTCACTGTAGCCTCACTGGGGGTGGGGGATGGGGCTGCCCCTTGCCCAGCATGGGGTAGGAGCGGTGACTGTGGGCAGGGGGGCCCCCTGTGCTGGTGGAGGGTCCCGCCAGAAAAGGGAAGAGTCTGAGGCAGAGGGCAGGGGCAGGGTCAGCCTGCCCTGGCACTAGTGGATGGGGAACACCAGGACCCTGCGACTGTAGTTGATGCCAGGAGCCAGCTGAGCAGAGGCAGCATGGAGCTGTAGGGGAGAGGCAGGGATGCGCGGGGACCCGGGGGAGGCAAGTGGGGGCAGCAGGTGGGTCTGGGGGAGAGACCCCCCCAAACATTGGTGGAGCTAGGCCTCTGGGCCCTGAATATTGCTGGAGCATGAGCATCACGGTCCCATATAACTCGCCGCTCCTGGTTGCATGGGGAACATCTCCATGGGGTAGGATTTTGGAGGCATTTCCTCCCACTGTACCAGGCACCTCACTCACTGTCCAGGTGGCTAACATACTAGATTGTTCTCCTTAGATTGGTCTAGGGCATGATGGGACTCTACCTCTTCACAGGCAATGCCAAGGCTCTTGAGGCATGCCAGTACTTTTGGCCTTCTATTCATAATGGCTTCTTTCTCACCGTCCGAGATCTCATTGGAAAGCCGAACAGTTTTATCATCCTGTCAAAAATTAAATAAAAGGCCAATAAAATATCTCATTTCCCTCAAGGCTGCCCAGAAGTGGAGATGTGGGGTCTGAGTGCAGATCTCACAAGTCCATCAGAGGTTACCCAGGATTCACTCTTTATATGTTGATCATGCCTGTAGTTAGAAACCTCAGCCAAGGTCAGGGATACAAATGGGCAAAAGAATGACTTCATGATTCACTTAAAGTTCTCAGAAACTTGGTGGAAAAATGGTTTGGGTCAAACCAAATAAAAAAATTGTTGAAAGCTTTGTCAAACTCAAAGAAATCTACTTTGGGTCAACCAAAACAAGTTTCTGTATGACAAATAATTTACCTTTCTCAGCTGTGACCTTTTCATAGCTTCTTTCAGATTTCTCCGTAGAGCTCCTGATGATGTGGAATTTTTTCTTCAGTGGCAAAGGGACCCTTCAGGGAGCACCTCGATGGGAGGACAAAGTCAACCTCAGAAGCTGTTTTCTTCTTTCTGTGGCTGTTTTAAAGAAAAGGACCATTTAGTATAATACCACAGGGACATCAAGTGGGGTTTTCAAAGGCATCTAAGGGAGTTAGGAGCCCAAATCCTACTGAATCTCAGCCTGCAAATGTAAAAGAAAAGAATCTAATATGGAGCTTAGTGGTTTAGAGGTTCCACTTTCCAAACATAAATAAGCAGAGTGAAAAAGGTTAGTGTTGTATCAGGTTCAGATTTAAAATAAAACAAAACAAAACACAAACCCAGTGATAACATTTCTTTCCTGCTACAACAGCAAGTGATGATTGCTCAGGTTCCCAAGCCTGTCCTTCTGATAAAGTTAATTATAATCAAAAATGGAGAAAATTCTTCTTGTTAAGATGCTCTCCAAGAGATCCAGTTGGAAAAGCAGACTCACAGAATCACCAGTGTCTGCCTGCTGGGGGCAGTGTGGTGTCGCTTGCAGGGTTGTGGTTAACAGAAATCAGGATGCACTTGTGCAAAGTTCTCACCTAGCCCCGAGTAGCTGCTGAGTCTCAGTATATATCGTGCTGGGTAGGGATTGGGCTACTCCATTATCTATCATCATAGCTCTGCATTATTATTAACCCAATGATCCAGGACCACAAGTAATAATGAGTACACAATGGCAGTCAGAGCACATGGGTACAGGAGCGGCGCCAGGATTTTTGCCACCCTAGGCGGCAGCGCTCCTCCTCTGAGCATTCGGCAGCGGGGGTCCTTCTGCTCCGCATCTTCGGGGCACTTCAGCAGCAGGTCCCGGAGCGAGTGAAGGACCCGCCGTCAAATTTCCTCTGAAGACCCAGAGCGGAAGGACCCCCAGCCCCCGAATTTCCACCGAGGGTGGCAAAATGCCTCCCCCCAAAACCTGCCGCCCTCGGTGACCGCCTAGGGTCGCCTAGTGGAAGTGCCGGCCCTGCATGGGTAACTGCTAGAGCTGGTTGTGCAAATTCTGATGAGAGATACTTTTGCTGAAATTTGCCACTTTGTCAAAATAAGAACATTTAGTAGAATGTGGCCACTGTCAGAACTTCCCGGTTTCCTGCCAACTCGCCGATCCAGCTCCTCAACATGGAGCTGAATGAGCTGCTGTGGGACCTGGGCCTTCAGGCTCCTGGAGCTACATTGACAAAGGGACATAGGTATTGTGAGGTTGAGCATCACCACCCCTTACTTTTAGGTACCTGGAAAATCCCTGGGATTCACAAAGCCTGAATTGGGAGAGAGATGCCTCAGAATGGGATCCACAAAAGCTAGCCAATGGGAGGGAGTGTCCTAAACACTGTCCCTCTGTGGGAGTTCGGTGCCTGTCTTTGCTTAAAGACTGGTCTTTAGGCCTATGCAAGGCAGCTTAAATTGACCTAATTCTGTAAGTGTCTACTCTAAATTGTTGCTCCCGCAGATTCAACTTGCTGTTACACTGACTTAATAACTGCATCTCCCCAAGAGGCAGGGCTTTGGTAGACATAGTTAGGGCAGTGCAGTGTCAGTGTAGACACTTCATTGCTTATGTTGACTTTAGTGACCTCCAGGAGGTGTCCCACAATGCTCCACTGTAACTGTTCTGGGAACCATTTTGAACTCCGCTGCCTGACCGCCAGGTACAGAGGTATATGCCCCATCTCTTTTCAAACCCCACAAATTTCCTGTTTGTGCCAATTGGAAAACTTATTTAGTGACTGCCCATGACAGTTCCATTCTGCAAATGTGCTCCTGCCTGGAGTAAACAGGAGGTGGTTGATCTAGTTACGTGGGAAGAATAGGCAGTGCAAGCACAGCTCCGATCCAGCCATAGAAACATCAATATCTACTTGCTGATTGCTGGGGGCATGGGGGAGAAGGGCTACACGAGGGACCTGCAGCAGTGCTGTGTGAAAGTTAAGGATCTGTGGCAGGTGTAGTAGTAGCCAAGGGAAGCTAACAGTCAATCTAGTGCAGAGCCAGAGACACGCCACATTTACAAAGAGCTGCATGGCATTCTCAGTGGTGATCCCACCACCACCCCAGAAGGCCCCATGGATACTTCGGGGGAGCTGGAGTGAACAGTGAGGAGGAGGTGTTGGACAAGGAAGAGGAGGAGTATGGGGGACAGGCGACTAGGGGATCCTGTGGTGCATTGAGCCAGGACATGTTTTTGACTCCAGAGCAGTCAAGCCAATCCCTACAGTCCAGCAGAGGCGAGCCTGGTGCAGGGGAAGGAACCTGTGGTAAGTGTGCAGTTTGCTTTGATATTACAGGGGCACATCTGCTCATTTACGCTTTTTTAATCATGCTAGAAGAGAGAGTAAAATAACCAATAGAGGCAGAGTCACTATCTGCTTCTCATTCCCCTGTACAGTTATGCAGAGGGGGCCCTGCAAAACAGTTTGTTTACGTGCACTGGGATGTGCTGTGAATCCTCCACAGAGAACTCGAGGAAACTGTCCTGGAGGTAGTCTGCAATCCTCTGCTGCAGGTTTCTGGGGAGGGCAGCCTTATTTCTTCTACTGCGGTAAGACAATTTCCCATGCTACTCAGCATTACTTCAGCAGGCACCATTGCAGCATGCAAGCTAGCAGCATACAGACCAACTCTGCAGTTGGATGCATGCAGGAGCTATTCTCTTTCACCCTCCATTACTCTCAGCTAAAATCAGCACTGCCTGTAGAAAATGGTTCTAGTATTCAGTTCAATTGTCCTATCCGCATATTCTCATGCCCGTGAGATACCCCCTCCCTTATTGTCCCAACTCTCCCACTTTCCCCTGGGCCATATGCACCATGGCTGGGACTGCCTCTGTGCTCTATGAATCCCAAGGAGAGGTGAGAATGTGGTGTTTGCAACTTGTGTGGATCAAGGGGAGTGAGTTCAATTTTGCAGCTGGAAATATTGCTATCAGGGTCTTTCCATCCTCACCAGCAGAGCCGCTCAGCCAGATAAGGAGGAGAAGGAAGAGGATGCGGGATGGCATGTTCCAAGAGATCCTGAAAGCCTCTGGTGCTTTACATACCAATCACAGGGCTTGGAGGATCATCCTTGTGGACACAATGGTCAGGGATATAGTGGAGAGGAGAAAAGCACAGGAAAAGGAGAGAGACCTGCAGCAGGAGATGCTTGCACTGCTCAAGTGGCAAACAGACATGATGGAGACTCTTGTTGAACTTCAGGTGCAACAGACCCATGTGCACCTCCTTCTGCAGCCCATAGAGAACTGCATTCCAGGACCTCCCTACACAGCACCACACACAATCCACGTGGCATCTGGGGCTGCTGCTCTACCCTTGCCACTTCACCCCAGGGGACCAAGCAGACAATTACAGCCGCACATGCACTGACCTGTGAGAGACACGGTTGGTGTACATGCTTGTGAAATGGAAATGACTATTCTTTCCCCTTCAAAGCTTTTTTCCCCTGTATTTATCAAATTTCATTTAGTTACAAATATGTCTGTTTGCAGAGGTTTGGAATAAAAGTCTAGTTATGGAAACCTAATTCTTCTTTATTAGTTCACAGCATATCCTGGCTGGGTCTGACATCATTCAGAGATAATAGCAATAGGTGCATTTGCAATGTTATATTACTACACACTCAGCACTCATTACAAGGTTCATGCAAGGTCCCCCCAAGCCATTTAATCCTATCATATTGGTTCTGTGAGGTTAGCCTTTGGAGAACCAGATATGGAGCATGTTATCAGATGGCAGGGAATACTTGGGGCAGAGGGATACAGGGGCCCAGACTTCTCTGGTTAAGCAGAATGTGGTCCCAAAGGCCAGTATGCTACCTGGCCAAATGGCAGAGATTGTGAGTGTGGGCAAAAGCAACTTCCTCATACAACTAGCTAAAATCCATGTGGTTTGGAAAGTGTTTTGACTGGGGGAGTAATGGAACACCTCCTAGTCAACCTGCTCCTTGGTATTGTTTTTTTCCATGTCGCTCAGGTTAAAATATTTGCCAGCAGCAGGAGGGAGTTTTATGCTGGGATCCCCAAGGGAAAGGGTAAGGTCTCAGGAACTGCTGAGAGAATGGGAGAAAGTCTCCTTGATTCTTCTGCAGCTGGGGGAAGCCACATGCTTCCAGGTGGGAGTGTGGTTGAGACCAGCTCCTGCACTGCAGCTGGAGGCAACACCACATCAGGAAGGGATGGAGATGTAATGCCTGCCAAGGAGAGAATTGTCCAGGTTGTTAGCTGCCAGCAGGTTGCAGCTGAACCAGTTGCAAAAACGGCTCTAGGGAGCAGAGAGAAACGTGTCCCAGAGGAGAGCCCAGAGAAGGGGCAGGGAGGTCTAGATTAGATATTAGAAGAAAAACTATTTCACTAGGAGGGTGGTGAAGCACTGGACTGGGTTCCCTAGGGAGGTGGTGGAATCTCCTTCCTTAGAGGTTTTTAAGGCCCAGCTTGACAAAGCCCTGGCTGGGATGATTTAGTTGGGGTTGATCCTGTTTTGAGCAGGGGGTTGGACTAGATACCTCCTGAGGTCCCTTCCAACCCTGATATTCTGTGAGTCTATGATTAACAACACTGCAGTGGTGCAGCTGTTTCGTCTGCTTCACTAAAGGCCAAATTATTCCCAATTATGTGGTGTTCTTGCTTCCAGGTTTTGGTGGCGGAGGACATAAGATGACTGTGGTTATGTCAAGTCCGGTTCTTTTGTAACAGACCCAAACAACACCTGTGTGAATCAGCCATAGCTGCATTGGAGTGCATGAGCCAGAGGCCCAACTGGTGTGAATTGGCTTCTCTTTTCAGAAGCTGAGGATCTGGCCCACATATTAACAGGTCCCTGGGGAAGTACATCAATGACCCACCTCTGAGATAGTCTTCACCAGGCCATATATCGCATTGTGTGCGGTTCTGTCCACACACCACCGGTGTGCTCTGCTTAGCTTTCTGAACATACATTATTGTGTCTGTGGGTGTCAATTATGGATTTTCATTTACATTTTTTCTGTTTGAAGAATTGTGTGTGTGTATGTGTGTGTATGTGTGTGTGTGTGTGTGTGTGTATGTATGTATGAGAGAGGGGGAGTTACTACCTCCTGCTGGAGGGGACACAACCTGGCCAAGAATGCTACAAGAACCCCATAAAGGCAGCCCCTAGAAATGAACACAATTTACAACTGATGTGAAGTTCTTTATTGCAGTCAAAGGAAGAAATTTCCCTTTCAGTCAAAGGGCACTAGCACAATCTTGTACAAATATCTCCCTTCAGCAACCCTACTCTCCAGCACAACACAGAAAATGACACACATTGTCCATGAATGCCTGTTGACTAGGTTCAACAGTAGCCTAGAAGAACTGCATCACGCCACTGAAGATGCCATCGCATGGCTAGATGACAACGCACACGACAATAAAAAATACTCTGCAGCAAAGAAAAGCCTCCCCATCCAGCTGCTCTGAGCCCTGCCTCAGACAAACACACTGAATGACAAAGTGTGGATTTCCCAGCCCCCAGGCTAGCAAAGATCACTCCTGGGAGAACTGATTCACAGAGCAAGCTGACCAGAAAAATTATTTTGACCTTTCAGAATTATTGAGAAAACTCTTCCTAATTCTAGACAGGCAGAACATAGATTTCCATTGTAATAGGGTGTTAATACCCAAAAGAGGAGGGCTATAGGTTGTAATATGCAATGTGGACAACAGAGGGCGAGGGGTGGGGAGGAGTTGCTGCACTGCATAAGTGGCACTAGAGCAGGGGTGGATAAACTTTTTGGCCAGAGGGTCACATCGGGGTTGCGCAACTGTATGGAGGGCTGGGTAGGGAAGGCTGTGCCTCCCCAAACAGCCTGGCCCCTGCCCCCTATCCGCCCCCTCCCACTTCCCAACCCCTGACTGCCCCTTCAGAACCCCAGCCCATCCAACCCCTGCTCCTTGTCCCCTGACTGCCCCCTCCTGGGACCCCACCCCTATCCAACCCCTGCTCCTAGTCCCCTGACTTCCGTGACCCCTATCCACCCCTCACCCCTGAGAGCCCCTGGGACTTCCACCCCTACCCAACCGCCCTCTGCTCCTCATTCCTTGACCACCCCTCCTGGGACTCCCCACCCCTAACTGCCCCCAGGATCCCACCCCTTATCCAACCCCTGCTCTCTGACTGCCCTTCCAACCCCATCCACATCCCCGCCCCTGACAGGCCCCCGGGACTCCACTCCCAACCTTCCCTGTCCCCCATCCCCTGACCACTCCCCTGAGAACCTCCACCCCATTAACCCACCCCCTTGTCCCTGACTGCCCCCCAGCACCCCCTGCTCCATTACCCAACCCCCCCCACTCCACACTCCCTTACCAGCAGCAGGAGCTCGCAGACGCAACACCCAGCCAGAGCCAGCCATGCTCCCCATGCTGCTGAGTGGGAGCAGTGGGCCAGAGCACAGCCCGTGCAGTGGCATGACTGCGGGGTACGGGGGAACGCGGGGGAGGGGTTGGAGACGAGGCTCCCCGGCCGGAACCTCAGGGGCCGGGCAGGACGGTCCTGTGGGCCAGATGTGGCCCATGGGCCATAGTTTGCCCACGTCTGCCCTAGAGGAACCATAAGGTGTGGGGTGGGGAAGGAGCGGCTATACTGTATAATGGGCACTAGGGGGCAGCAGAAGGTGAGGGTGGGGAAGGAGCGGCTATACTGTATAATGGGCACTAGGGGGCAGCAGAAGGTGAGGGTGGGGAAGGAGCGGCTGTACGGTATAATGGGCACTAGGGGGCAGCAGAAGGTGAGGGTGGGGAAGGAGCGGCTGTACTGTATAGTGGGCACTAGGGGCAGCAGAGGGTGGGGGTGGGGAAGGAGCGGCTGTACTGTATAGTGGGAACTAGGGGGCAGCAGAGGGGGTGGAGCAGAGAAGGGGCAACTGTACTATATAATGGACACTGGGTCAGTAGCAGGTGATTTAAGACATTATCAAAAGAGCAATATTTTAGTTTATAGATTATTCTGTCAGTCAATGTTTAAGTCCAGATATGCCTAGTATCATCCTCTGTGATCTCCTGCCAAGTAACTCACAGAATCTGATCCAGCAATTCCCACCTCTAACACACAGCCCCTGTTTCACCTCAACCAGAACTTTCAGAAAGACAGCTGTGTCCCTTTGGAGACCCCAATGATGGGAAAGGCACCTGGGCTTGAGCTCAGTTATCCCCATGCTTAATTACCCTCTCTTAAAAATTTCCACTTCATTTCTAGCATGAATCAGTCTATCTCAGTGTCCAGTCACTGGGTCTCATTCTGAGTTTTTGCTGTCTGATTAGAAAGGTCTCTGACTATTCAAAATCATATCCCCACATAGGCTCCTAGAGGTCATGATCAAGACAGCTGTTAACCTTCTCTTGCATAAACTACATAGAGTGATCTTTTTTTAACTCTCACTCTAAGGCCTGGTCTACACTGGGGGGGGGGGGCGGTGTCAATCTAAGGTACACAACTTCAGCTACGTGAATAGCGTAGCTGAAGTCGAAGTACCTTAGCTCGAATTACTTACCCGTCCTCACAGCGCGGGATCAACATCCGCGGCTCCCTCGTCGACTCCGCTACCGCCACTCACTCCAGTGGAGTTCCAGAGTCGACGGGAGCACGTTCGGGGTTCGATATCATGTCTAGATGAGACGCGATATAGCGAACTCCGAGAAATCGATTGCTACCTGCCGATCCGGCGGGTAGTGAAGACGTACCCTAAGGCATTTTTTTTCCAGACCAGAGTATCATCCTATTGTTTTCCTTTGTGGTAACATCCTTTTCAAGATGGGTATATTGGAACTGGACACCGTATCCAGTAGTGTTCTCATTACTAACATTGTGCACATCATTAATACCACCTCCCTGCTCATCGTGGATATATCCCTCCTCAGGGCCGGCTCCAGGGATTTTGCTGCCCCAAGCAGCCAAAAAAAAAAAAAAAGCCGCAATCACGATCTGCGGCAATTCGGCGGGATGTCCTTCACTCTGAGTGGGAGTGAGGACCCTCCGCCATTGCCGCCAAATACCTGAACGTGCCGCCCAGCTCTGGAGTGGCCGCTCCAAGCACCTGCTTGCTAAGCTGGTGCCTGGAGCCAGCCCTGTCCCTCCTTATACATCCAAGGATCATATTATCTCTCAGCTACCGTATCACATTCACACTGTTATACCTCATCCATGCCCATGGTATCAGGGCACTTGGAAATCTCATCCGACATCTGCAATCTAAATAACATATCAGACTTTGTACTGATAAGGAGACAATGGTCGCTTTGTTTTATTTTAAGCAAAGCACGAGACCATAACTCTGTTAGCTAAGCTCTATTAGTGACTATTTTTTGAGAGACAACGTGTGTGGTAATATCTTTTATTGCACTGAGTTCTGTTGGTGAGAGAGACAAGCTCAAAGATTTCAAAAAGCTCTGTGTAAGCTCAAAAGCTTGTCTCTCTCACTTATAGACATTAATATGTTGTATTGGACCACCTTTTCTCTCTACTATCCAGGGACCAACACATCTGCAAGTCAGTATACAACAGTTATTTTTGTCCCCAGCTTTTTCAAGGGAAAAAAACAATACTTGATCTATTTACTTGGTAGAGAAATAGAAGATGGATCAATTTTAAACCCTCTTTTTTCTATCCTTTCCTTCTGCGCTTGGTTCACTCTAGCCATATTAGACTGTATGAGCAGCTGTCATAAACAGATAGTTAAGGGTTAATGCCTCTTTTACCTGCAAAGGGTTAAAAAGTTCACCTAGCCTAGCTGACACCTGACCAGAGGAACCAATGGGGGAACAAGATGTTTCAAAAGGAAGGAGGGAAGTTTCCTTTGTTTAGAGTCAGTTTCAGTTTCAGACGGAGTGGAAAAGATCAAGGAACCAGCCTCTTATCAGAGTAGTACGTTTTAGAAAGGAATAAATAGGTTGATGTTTATTTTCTTTTGTAATTTGTCTTTGTGCAATTAGGGGAGTAATCAAATTTGGGTATTCTTGTGTGTACTAAAGTTTTTGCCCAGGGGAACATCCTGTGTTTAAAATCTGTTGTCTGTGAGATCAGCTTGTATGCTGTCTCCCAGAGGTTTTTTTTTCTTTTATCTTTCTTTTCTTTAATTAAAAGCCTTCTTTTTAAGAACCTGATTGATCTGGACTAACCAGGGATTGGGGGGCGGGGAAGACAGGGGGAAGGAGTAATTCTTCCTTGTTTTTGAGATCCAAGGGAATTGGATCTGGACTCACCAGGGAATTGGTGGAGGAGTCTCTCAAGGCTACCCAGAGAGGGGAAGGTTTTTGGGGGGAAGACAGAGTTTTCCAGATAACTCAGAAATCTGGATGGTGACAGCGAAACCAGATCTAAGCTGGTAGTTAAGCTTAGAGGTGTTCATGCAGGTCCCCACATCTGTACCCTAAAGTTCAGAGTGGGGGTGAAACCTATGACAGCAGCGAGGTGACTTTACCTGCATATACAGCATTGGTGGGACCGATGCTGCATACTGTGAATACTGCATCCAGTTCTGGGGTCCATCTTCTGAAAAGGATGTTGAAAAATGGAAGGAGGTGCAGAAAAGAACCACAGAAGTGGTCTAAGGACTGAAGATAATGCCAGACAGTGAGACAATTGAAGATCTTGGTCTGTTAATTGATCTTTAAGAAGATTGACAGGTGACTTGATTACAGTGTATAAGAATCTACATGGGGAGAAAAGACTGGATATTCAGTGTCTCTTTAATCTAGCGGAGAAAGGCAGAGCAAGAACCAACGACTTGAAGATAAAGCTAGATCATTCAAATTAGAAATAAGGCACCAGTTTTTAATGGTGAGGATGAGGAATCATTGGAAGAAATGATCAAGGGGAACAAACACCACCTTCTCCATCTCTGGCTGGTTCCAATCAAGACTAGACACCTTTGTGGAAGGTGCTTTATCCAAACAGAAGTGATTGGGGTCAGAGCCAGGGGAAGTGGGTGAAATTCTATGGCCTGTGTTATACCGGAGGTCAGGCCAGATGATGAAATGGCCCATTCCGGCTTTAAAATGTATAAATCTAGGAATTGTTCTGGTGGGAGGCAGGGCCGGCTCTGGCTTTTTTGCCATGCCACCTGCTGGGAGGGCTCCATGCTGCTCTCGCCTGCAGGTGAATTGAAGGTCAGTGGGGAGGGAAGGACGCGGGCTGCCCTGCTGGGCTTGCTGCAGACCTGGCACTGGCTGAGGGAGATGGAGCACGCAGCCAGCTCCCAGCAGGGCGCTCCGCTCCTCCACGCCGCTGCCCCCTAAAGGGCAGCCAGAGCGGCAAACCGGAAGAAAAAGGGCGGCCATGCCACTCTAGGATTGGACGGAAACTGCCCCTTAGAATCTGCTGCCCCAAGCACGAGCTGGTGCCTGGAGCCAGCCCTGGTAGGAGGCAATTCATGGAGAGTGGTTCAGAGTGTGAAACACACCAGCTCTACAGGGTGCAGAAGAGATGCATCAAGGCAAGGAATGGTCTCAAATTTCCCTATGAGAGAGACAGTGGATCCCACTCCAAAACTACTTTCTGGAGAGATCCCCCACTCAAAACTGCTTTGTAAATCACCTTCCAGCATGTGCTCCCATCTCTCTCGTAGACGATTCCCAGAGGTTTATGAGTCTGCCAGATGGGGGACCTGAGCTGGGATTTTGAAAGGAGCCTTCCAGAGTTAGGTGCCCAAATCCCACAAGAGCTCCTCTAACTCCCTTGGGCCTCTTTGCAAGTCCCAGCTGTAGTTCTCCAGCAGTAGCAGCTCATGCACTTGGTTCCAATGGATTCTCAGTATCCCACAGGGGACGCAGGTAGTGCTGGTCAGATGGTCACCCAGCTTTGCACAGCACAAGATGCTGAATGTTGCTTTGTCGCAATCGTGTCCTCTCATCCCAGCCTCTTTATTTGATTCCCCTTTAAAGAGACACGTTTAAATGAGCAGAGATCCTGAGCCTCATTCTCTACAAGAACTGACCCAACCCCTCTCAGCTGCTTTGCATTTTGAAATTCTGTTCTCAGAGGAGCCACAGTGGGGTCTGCTGAGCCCTCTGCTCGAAACTCTAGGTGACGTTTTTTTCCTAAAAGCAGCAAAGAATCCTGTGGCACCTTATAGACTAACAGACGTGAATCCTGATTTCCAGCCCCACCACCACACTAACCCATTAGTCTCCCCTCCCCTCCCCGAGCTGGGGATAGAGACCAGGAGTCATGACTCCCAGCTGCTCCAGATGTAGCCACTTGAATTCGGGAGAACATCAGCTGACCCTGAAGCTCAATATTACAGAACCCTCAGCACCTGACCCCAGCTGGATCATCAACTCACCTTGTCCTGGGGCTGGGACTACCAAACGACGGATGGATCCAGATCTCTGCTGAGATGAAAAACACTGATCATCCTGCTTTGGTGTCTATTATATAGAGCAGAAGCGGGCAAGTGGCCAGGGAGATATGGGAGATGCCATTAAGCAAACAAAGCCAGTCACAAGAAGTTCCTAGGAACTGGGAGTAAAAGGAAATAACCTTCCAAATGGGTTGGGGAGAAGAATTGTTAGGCGTGTTTGTCAAGATGTGGGCTTTAAGCAGCACTGCCAATGCCCCTTAATCTCAAGCCACACTTCCTGCTGGCCATGCCCTGGGCTCTCCCCGCTTTGCCGCTGCCCCTCACTCCCAATCTTCAGCCACCTACTAGCCCAGCCCTTTGTTGCCTCCTGCCACAACCATTCCAGAAGCCCTCTGACCTGACCCTCAGTCCTCTGTCCCCACACACAACTCTGCTAGTGCCCCCTAATGTCTGACTCTGAGAACTGTTTCCATTCATTACATGGCTGTGTGCTGAGGGATCCCCCAGAGAAGGGTATTCCCTTGTGATGCAGCAGTGAGTTGGACAAGTGAAGGCATGGTCCCAGCCCAGTTCCCTCTCCTCTAGCCCCCACTGCCTGCCTCGGCAACCCAATGAAATCCACTGGTCTTTCCTGTGGCTGTGCAGCAAGCCCTACAGAGACAAAGGGAGCATGATTTAAACCCCATTTAGCTCAGAAGAGGACGAGGTGAAGAGCCCAGTGGAGAAGGAAATGCTCATGAGGACAGCAGAGCACATCTGGGAGACCTGAACCTCATCAGCCATTAAGGCCAGAGGTGCCAAGACAAAATCTTCAGCCCAGCCGCTCACCCCCGGCTCTGGTCTGTCGTACAGGGGTACTGGGCCCAGAGCTCAGGGCTTGGTTTGTAAACCAGGGCTCATGGCTTTGATTCCCACTGGGCTAAGGGGTTCAGCTCTCAAGGAGTTCACTTCTCAGCACTGATGGGCTGGAGACATACAATGGCCATAGACTGGAGGGTGAAACCCTCTCATCTGTACCAGGCTGTTTGCACTGAGGCCCGACTGACATACAGAGCGTATCAGCATGGACACCTCTCTGTCACTCATACAGTGAAAGGTACATCTCCGCACACAGCCATGTGAAGAATGGAAACCGTTCTCAGGGTCACACATTAGGGTGCACAAGCAGACCGTGTGTAGATATGGAAGTCCCAGATAACAGGAGGCTGAGGGTCAGGATTGGCGCTACCAGCAAAGCTGTGGCAGCCCAGGTCTGGGCTAGCAATGGATGTGGGTTGTGATCGAGGGGCACTATCAGAACTGTTTAAAGCCCATATCTTGGCGAACACACTTGTTTCTCCACTCCCCAGCCCATCTGACAAGTTATTTCCCTTTACTCCTAATTCTTAGGAATTCTTGTGACTGGCTTTGTTTGCTGACGGTTACCACCCACATCAACCTGGCTCCCTGCCCAGATAAGCTCCATATCAGCCCTTAATCACAATCTGCAAGGAAGAAAAACCAGGGGAGCTGGAACAATTTGTATAGTGGGGGTGCTGAGAGCCATTGACCCAAACTGTATAAACCCTGTCTATAATGGAAACCACTTCAAGCCAGAGGGTGCTGCAGCACCCCTCACACCCCTAGTTCCAGCTCCTATGGGAGAAGCTGGAGGAAACATTCACAAATAGCCTCCAGCGTAGAATGCCAATTTTTCCCAAAGGGAAAACAGGGCACCACAAGGGGCTGGCCTGAGCCGCTTGCCCCAGCCCTGTTTCCCCCATGCACAAGGTTCTCGTCTGAATCCAACCTGTTCCCCGCATGGGGCTGGTATCGCCACTTGCCCGAACCCTGCCCCCCCACTCCTTCATGGCTGGCGTCACGGCTCCACACTCTCAAGATCATGCCAGAGACATTCCAGGGTGGCTCTGGGAGAAGAACTAGTTGGCCAGGGCCTGACCAAAGGCAGTAGCCCAGCAACTGAACGATTTATGCTGGAGGTGGCTAGAACCTGAACGGTGTACAGGGCAGAAGTTGCTGAGCAAGTCAGTCTGGAGCATTTTATACATATCCTCCTGGCACAAAGAAGAACCTGGGTCCTTTGTTGCCAGCTGGTGACCCTGAGTGCAGCCATGGCCCCAGGATGACCAGATCTCAAGAATAAAATATCAGGACATATGCAGAGGGGGGCTGCCAGAGGCTCACATCCCCAACCAGAGCCATGGGGGACAGGAGCACACAGCCCTAAGAAGCTGCAAGGGGGGCGTATGGACCCTGCTGCAGCTCCTGCCACAAGCCGCAGGACAGGGGTGCAGGATCCTGGTTGCAGCCCCAGCTGCAGGGCAGGGGAATAAAGGGTTCCAGGTCTAGCCTTGGCTCCAGCCCCAGCTGCAGTCACAGATGGGGGGGTCCACAGTCCTGACTTCAACTTCAGCTGCTGACAGCTGAAACAAACCTAAGTCAGGGAGGTCCAGAATCAGTGACTGCCAGGCCCTCCCTGACTAAATTGTAGACTTAGTTGTAGTCCGTATTTAAACATACGGATTAATGTGTACTCTAAACAAACAGGGAAAAGGGCAGGGTTTTTTATTAATTCAATAAATCAACTTCACAATTTGCATACCTCTCGGACGTGCCAGAAGTCTCGTACTTCTTTGATGATTTTGCCAAAGTCATGACTTGCTTCTGGGCAATCACAAAGCTGTAGAAGTCCTTGCAACTCATCTGGAAATTCATTTTGACAAGGGTTTTACACCACACCAAGTCTGTACTGCTTTGATTCCAGACATCAGTCCTTGCACCTTTCATGATTGAAAATACATGCTCTGTGTATGCGTTGCTTACTGGTATACTGAGCACATATCACACAATCTTTGTCTTGTTCAGGAATTCAGTGCTACCATCCTTGTTTCTCAGCACTCGAGACCAGAGTTCCCCAACTGAATAGTTTCAGGTTCCAACTTGGAGTTGATGTCATCACAGAGCTGAGCAAGATCCACTGTTTTCTGCAGGTTTACAGCTGTCATGGCCACAGACATATCCATGTATTAAAATTCCCTATTAACTTTGATGTTCAAGCACTGGGTATTGAACAAGTAGCCAGTTGTTGAAAAAAACTAAATCATTTCTCCAGATATTAGAACAACACATCATAAAATTTCATGAAGTCTTTCCGGTGACATTCAGCAGTGAAAGGCAGTGTCTCAGGGTATGTCTACACTACAGGATTACTCCGAATTTACAGAATTCGATTTTTGGCAACTGATTGTATAAAGTCGAGTGCTTGCGGCCACACTAAGCACATTAATTTGGCAGTGTGCATCCATGTACTGAGGCTAGCGTCGACTTCCAGAGTGTTGCACTGTGGGTAGCTATCTCATAGCTATCCCATAGTTCCCGCAGTCTCTTCTGCCCATTGGAATTCTGGGTTGAGATCCCAATGCCTGATGGGGCCAAAAACATTGTCGCGGCTGGTTCTGGATACATCCTCCCCCTCCCTCTGGGAAAGCAATGGCAGACAACCGTTTCACACCTTTTTTCCTGGGTGAACTGTGCAGATGCCATAGCACAGAAAGCATGGAGCCCACTCAGCTCAAGACAGCAGTCATGAACATTGTAAACACCTCGCACATTATTGTGCAGTTTATGCTGAACCAGAACCTGCAAAACCAGGCGAGGAGGAGGGGGCAGCGTGGCAACAAGAGTGATGAGGACATGGACATAGAATTCTCTCAAACCGTGGGCCCCAGAGTGTTGGAGATCATGCTCTTCATGGGGCAGGTTATAGCCATGGAATGCCGATTCTTGGCCCGGGAAACAAGCACAGACTAGTGGGACCGCATAGTGTTGCAGCTGTGGGACGATTCCCAGTGGCTGTGAAACTTTCGCATGCGTAAGGGAACTTTCATGGAACTTTGTGACTTGTTTTCCCCTGCCCTGAAGCTCCAGAATACCAAGAAGAGAGCAGCCCTCACATTTGAGAAGCGAGTGGCGATAGCCCTGTGGAAGCTTGCAATGTCAGACAGCTACCGGTCAGTCAGGAATCAATTTGGAGTGGGCAAATCTACTGTGGGGGCTGCTGTGATGCAAGTAGCCAAACAATCACTGAGCTGCTGCTACCAAAGGCTGTGACTCTGGGAAATGTGCAGGTCATAGTGGATGGTTTTGCTGCAATGGGATTCCCTAACTGTGGTGGGGCGATAGATGGAACCCATTTCCCTATCTTGGCACCGGAGCACCAGGGCATCCAGTACATAAACCATAAGGGGTACTTTTCAATGGTGCTGCAAGCACTGGTGGATCACAAGGGACGTTTCACCAATATCAACGTGGGATGGCCAGGAAGCGTTCATGACACTCATGTCTTCAGGAACACTACTCTGTTTAGATGGCTGCAGCAAGGGATTTAGTTTCTGGTCTGGGAAGTAACAGTTGGGGATGTTGAAATACCTATTGTTATCCTGGGGGACCCAGCCTAACCCTTGATGCCATGGCTCATGAAGCCATATACAGGCAGCCTGGACAGTAGTCAGGACCTGTTCAACTACAGGCTGAGCAAGTGCAGAATGGTGGTAGAATGTGCATTTGGCCATTTAAAGGTGCGCTGGTGCACATTACTGACTAGCTCAGATCTCAGCCAAACCAGTGACCCTTTGTTATTGCTACTTGCTGTGTGCTCCACAATCTCTGTGAGAGTAAGGGGGAGACCTTTATGGCGGGGTAGGAGGCTGAGGCCAGACACCAGGGCGGTTAGAAGAGCACACCAGGAAGCGCTGCACATCAGAAAATCTTTGAAAACCAGTTTCATGACTGGCCAGGCTAGGGTGTGACTGCTGTGTTTGTTTCTTCTTGATGAAAACCTGCCCCCTTGATTGACTCATTCCCTGTAAGCAACCCACCCTCCCTCTTCGATCACAGCTTGCTTTCTAAGGAAATAAAGTCACTATCATTTAAAAATCATGTATTCTTTATTAACTGATAATAAAAAGAGGGAGAGAACTGACAAGGTAGCCCGGGTGGGGTTTGGGAGGAGGATAGGAGGGAAGGAAAAGGCCACTTCAGCAGTTCAAAGTAATGACAGCCTTTTGCTTGAGCTGTCCACTGGTGTGGAGTGGGCGGGTGCACGGAGCCTCCCCCTCCCCCTCCCCGCATTCTTACACGTCTGGGTGAGGAAGCTATGGAACTTGGGGAGGTGGGAGAGCAGTTATACAGGGGCTGCAGCAGCAAAGAATCCTGTGGCACCTTATAGACTAACAGACGTTTTGCAGCATGAGCTTTCGTGGTGAATACCCACTTCTTCGGATGCAAGTGGTGGAAATTTCCAGGGGCAGGTTTATATATGCAAGCAAGAAGCAAGCTAGAGATAACGAGGTTAGTTCAATCAGGGAGGATGAGGCCCTGTTCTAGCAGTTGAGGTGTGAAAACCAAGGGAGGAGAAACTGGTCCTGTAATTGGCAAGCCATTCACAGTCTTTGTTTAATCCTGAGCTGATGGTGTCAAATTTGCAGATGAACTGAAGCTCAGCAGTTTCTCTTTGAAGTCTGGTCCTGAAGTTTTTTTGCTGCAGGATGGCCACCTTAAGATCTGCTATTGTGCGGCCAGGGAGGTTGAAGTGTTCTCCTACAGGTTTTTGTATATTGCCATTCCTAATATCTGATTTGTGTCCATTTATCCTTTTCCTTAAAGACTGTCCAGTTTGGCCGATGTACATTGCAGAGGGGCATTGCTGGCATATGATGGAGTATATTACATTGGTGGACGTGCAGGTGAATGAACCGGTGATGGTGTGGCTGATCTGGTTAGGTCCTGTGATGGTGTTGCTGGTGTAGATATGTGGGCAGAGTTGGCATCGAGGTTTGTTGCATGGGTTGGTTCCTGAGCTAGAGTTACTATGGTGCGGTGTGCAGTTGTTGGTGAGAATATGCTTCAGGTTGGCGCGTTGTCTATGGGTGAGGACTGGCCTGCCACCCAAGGCCTGTGAAAGCGTGGGATCATTGTCCAGGATGGGTTGTAGATCACTGATGATGCATTGGAGGGGTTTTACCTGGGGACTGTATGTGATGGCCAGTGGAGTCCTGTTGGTTTCTTTCTTGGGTTTGTCTTGCAGTAGGAGGCTTCTGGGTACACGTCTGGCTCTGTTGATCTGTTTCCTTATTTCCTCGTGCGGGTACTGGTGAAGAAACAAAGAATTACACACTGGCAGGAAAAAAATTTGGGACCCCTGCTTCGAAATGTGGTATTGATTGGATTTGGGGGTTTATTCTACAGGCTGCGCCCTGTGTTCTGGATAAATCCTTCAGCATGTATTGCCCTCCCTAATTGGATTGTAAATGGCATTGCCCTTATCCAGTTTCCAGATCACTTCTACATACCCAGATTGCTCACAAGGGGCTGCCATTAGATTAGCACAACAACGAGCCTAGGTTATTTCCTCTGGAAAAAGAGGGAATTGATCAGATCCCTGTAGTCTGGGGCCAATAGTGCAGCAGCCATTTAAAATATTCTTAAAAGCCAAAAACATGATAAGAAATTGGGCCAACTAGAAAGGGCCACTAGCCTTATTTTTGGAGCTCAGCTAACCCAAGTGCAGGCTGGAGTTGGTGAGTTACATGTCATTTCCACCCTTAGTTCTATGACCCAGAAGTTACTGACAGAGATGGTGTTGAATATCACTGAGGCTGGGAAGGCATTGCAGTGGGATCTAGTATGTTTAGAAATTCAGGATTTCCTGAATGACCAGCTGATGGCCATTTGGAATGGTCTTGAGCACCAGACTTGGCCCACTGCCCTTACAGACGCATCAGGAACCATCTGATCTGTGGCCATGGAGACATACTTGGACACTTTCTGGATGGAAGTGTGGACATTCACAGTGCTCCTTCCAAGCATATGGACCGGTTAGGGTGGGTGTGGGCTCCCACATACCGAATCCTGCTGGGTCCATGGGAAGGATAAATGTGGGACTGAATACCCCCTCATTAATGACCCCAGCTCCCTAGAGCTTAATCGCTTTTTGTCCTCAAAGTATGAGAAAACTCAGCCAAAAGTTTATTGAGTATTCTCAAAGTGGGGAGTTGTTGGTGTCACTAGGCATAAATCTAGGTAACTCGGGAGGATGGCTCTGGGCCTATGTGAACCAAAGTACCTCTATGTGAAGCGCTTTTGTTAGCCTTACTAAACTTTTGTAACCTCCTGTGCTATGTGCTGACTGCTGGCAGATGCAAAGCCAGTTGGCACTAGATGCAGCCAATACTAGATAAGCTAGGCAGAAAGCAGGTGCTGTAATCAAAGTTATATGCATGGGAAAGTAACTCACACAGTGGAAAAGTACAGATAAAAGAAAAACAAAGGGGCTATAAATACTGGGACCCGCCTGCGTGCGGGTGTGCAGGATTTGAGATTGCTATTTCTCCTTTGCACCCTTTTTTTTTTATCTCAAATAAACTTGGTTTGTTTCTCCATCCTGGTGTGTTAATTAGTGCAACGCACACCAGGCAACGAACCCCACTGTTGCCCCCCCTCGGACCCTTTGGGCCAGCAACAGACTGTTGGCCCCTTACTAAAGCTCAGTGGGTTTTTGGTTGGCTAGCTCCCAGTTCCAATAGACGGGAGAAGGGCCAATGGGAAAGCAGGACCCTGAGACTGACAGTCCCCTGGGAAATGGGGAGAGGCCAAGGCTCCAAGTTAGCTGCACTGACAGGCCAGGCAGTATAATGAGGGAGTCACCAGGCCAGGGGGTCCCATCCTCCGTGGGAGCTGGAACTGCCTGGGCCAGAGTGGGGCGGAACTAAGGAGAGAGCAGGAGCCCGAGAAGAGCCGGGGAGCAGAGCTGCACCAGCCAGGGAGAACCAGAGCAGATCCGTGTTGGGAGCCGAGCCACAGCAGCACGAGCCATAGAAGCTGCCCAGGGAGCAGATCTGTGCTGGGAGAAGAGCTGCAGCAAGCGGAGCCAGAGGAGCAGCCCAGGGAGCTGGAGGGAGAGCCGCAGCAGCACTGGGGCTGGAGGTGGGTGCAGTGAGCAGTGTGGGAGAGCAAGGGGGACCCTGGGCAGAAGGCCCAGTGCAAGGAGATGCCATCGGTCAAGAGATCTTGCAGGCCAGACTTTTGGGGGTGGGGGGATCATATCCCCTACATGGGGGCTGACACTGGGAACAAGGGGCCTGTCACCTAGAGCATGTGGCCACTGCCAGAGCAAGTGTCCAGCCCGTGGTGTCCCTGCAGCACAGCCAGGGCCTGGGGAGGAGGCCTGGGACATGTGAGGGAGAGACTGTGACCTGCCCTGACCCTCCAGAGACGCTGGTTGTGATCTCCCTGCGCCACAGAACAGGGTGACGTGTTTTCCTTTCCCATCTTTCCTTGTGTTTTACACTGATTGCTGGGTAGTAAATGGTGTTCGCTTGAAGCACATGCAATGAGGAGTGGGTCAGGGAAGTGCCCAGAGTGGAGACACTGTAGCCCTGTTCAAGTGATCATGACACGATTGGGGGTCAAGCCCCCCAGGATTCCTGGGCCCAGCCTTGTTGGGGTTACGAGGTCTCTGCCATACAGGAGAGTAGAAAGAGTGTCCTTGGGGTCAGGCAGCCTCTGGGTAAGGGGGTGGGGACTCAGATCCTTTCTCCGGCAAATTCCACCAGGGTCATGTATAAACCAGGGAAGTTTACTAAAACTTAGTGGGGGGTGGGAGGGCATTGGTTGGCTAGTTCCCAGTCCCCTAGACTCTCTCCAGACCTCGAGGACTGTTAGGATACAGAGATTCAGGCCAGTCTGCAAAGGCCTGTACTTTAAGAATTTAGGTGTATTTTTATCACTTAGCTAGTTATAAAGGTATAAAAGAAAGAATAAAAAATCACTGTCTGTGTAATGGCCTTCTCTTACTGTGACAGTCTGAGGCCTGGTTCTTTGGCTAAGCAGCAAAGGCAGCCATAAGCTGGGAAGTGTATGGTCACAACCTCACATTCCCAACTAGTCACACTGAAATAAGGTGCGATTGGGCTGTGAGGAATACAATCCTGTCCTGATATTCCATCACCTCCAGAGAAAGGGAAACTTAGTTTGGTAGCATCCTGTCTGGCAAGAACTCACTTATCAATAGATACAGCTGGAAAACCCTTATTTCTGTATAGATGTAATTGTGAAATCCTCCCTTCTGTATTGTTTTGTATGTTTATTTGCATGGTCTCTGTCTGGTTCTGTGATTGTTTCTGTCTGCTGTATAATTAATTTTGTTGGGTGTAAACCAATGAAGGTGGTGGAATATAATTGGTTAAATAACCATGTTACAGTATATTAGGATTGGTTAGTTACATTTCAGTAAAATGATTGGTTAAGGTATAGCTAAGCAGAACTCAGGTTTTACTATATAGTCTGCAGTCAATCAGGAAGGCGAGGGGGGGGGGGGAATGGGAAATGGGACCAGGGACTGGGGATGGGGGAATTGGGATCATGTTTTGCTACAGGGGGAAATGGGAACAGGGGATGGGAACAGAAAGAGGGACACAGACAAGGCTCTGTGGTGTCAGAGCTGAGAAGGGAACACTAAGGAAGGAAACTGGAATCATGCTTGCTGGACGTTCACCCCAATAAACATCGAATTGTTTGCGCCTTTGGACTTCAGGTATTGTTGCTCTCTGTTCATGCGAGAAGGACCAGGGAAGTGAGAGGGTGACGGAATAAGCCCTCTAACACTGTCATTTGTTGCTCTAGGCTCCATTCACATCCCACTTCTGACACAATCACTGTCTTCTATCTGACGAAATAGACTAATTTCAACCTCTCCTGTAACATTACACCACCAACTATTTAGCATTTGTATGAGAGAAGTTGGAGGGAATTCAGACATCTTCAAATGGCAAAACTTTTCCCCCGGCCTGGTCAGTGAATCCTATGGTGAGAAACTTTTTGTGCATTTCAGTTTCTTGTATTGTTGGATGAGGCCTGAGGTTCAAGTCCCTGGTCAGGTGAAAAACTTCTCACTGTGAGTATAAAAATCTGTCTTTCTGGAGTCTTGTTCAGTGTTACTCTTTCTCTCCAGGATTTTGCCTTTCCTAAGAAGGGCCTTTGTGTGGCGGGGATTGAAGGAGCAACTCCTTGACATCCCCTCTGTCCTTGCAGGCTAGAGGAATAAAGTCCTCTGGGCATAGAGCATGTTCCTCCCCTGCACACACACCCACACAGAATATTCATAAGGAATTAGAATTATAATCCACCACGTTCCTTGGGAGCTTGTTCCTGTCGTGAATCATCCTCGCTGTTGAATATTTCTGCCTTAGTTGTAATATGAATTTGTCTCTTTTCACCTTCCAGCCATTGGGTCTTGTTATGCCTTTCTCTGCTCGATTAATGAGCCCTTTCATATCCAATATTTTCTCTCCATTAAGGCCCTTCAACACTTCAGTGAAATCACCTTTCAATCTTCTTTTGATAAGCTAAACAGGTTGAGCTCGTTCAATAGCAAAGAGCCACCAAATGTTCTGAGGGCTGGAGAAAAATGTCTTCTAGGGAAAGTGGTGGATTCTCCATCTCTTGATATCATTTAATGAAGACTAGCTGCCTTTCTGGAATGTGTTTGCCCAAAAGTAGCTCTTGTGTCATACAGGAGGTCTGTGATATGCAGGGGGTCAAATAAGATGCTCTAGTGGTCTCTTCTGGCCATAAAGTCGACTAATTTCTGAAAAACTGAGTGTAGCATTGGGAGCAGCGTCTGATGTTTTCCTGTCTAGCCGGCTTGCTGCCTAGAACGAATGCTCCTTGAGTGGGGTGAACCACAGGGAGTAGCTCAAACCTCCAAAGTGCCTGGCCAGGGGCAGGACATTAGCACAGCAAGGGAGGGGTGTGGCAGTGACATCACAAAGGCCTTTTGCAGGACCTCAGACTATTGGTCAAAGGTGGTGGGGAGGTGGTGACCTCACAGAGAGATGCTGACATCAGCCAGGCAGGACAGGGGCGAGGGGCCAGGGAAACCTCAGAGACCCCTGTGGCTTTGCTTCAGCAAGTCTCCTTCTCCATGTCTCTCTTTGAGGACTGAGAGAGTATTCGGGTTCAGGCACTTGAGTGCCAGGAGGAACCTCTTTCGAGTTTTCTCCTTCCCTTTAGTGATTTTACTAGAAAACAGCCATCCCTGTTTAGAAGGTAAGAGCCTCCTCAAGGGAAGGGATGTCCTGGGCGTGTCACAGTTCGGATGCCAGTGGCCCCCCTACACTGTAAGGAAGTTCCCGCCACCCTGCTCTGTGTTCGCAGGGTGGGAAAGAGCAGCATCCACGGCAGTGATTTGCTCCTGGCTGCCGGAGCAGAGCAGCAGGCTCAGCTGTCAGAACTTCCCAGAGCTATGAAAGGGGAGGGCCCCATGGCTCTGTAGCAGGAATGCAGGGCAGGCGAGTTCACGGCAGGCATTGTGGGATAGTGGCAGAGGCCAGTTATGGTGATATAATGAACAGCAGCGTCTACACTGACACTCTGTCACTTTAAGTTTGCTGCAAAAAGCTCTAGACCTCTCATTGAAGTCGTTTTATTTTGTCAGCAAAACAGGGCAGTTTTGTTGCCAGACGTGGCATTGCAGTGTGTGCACCAGCCACAAGCTACTGACCGAGAGAGCGTTGTGTGTTTTTCACACACCTGAGCAATATAATTCTGCTGAAACAACTTTGTAGTGCAGACCTGGCCAAAGATTCACTCACACACAGCTTGCAAGGAAAACCTCACCTGCACCTCTGCTTTGCAGAATCCAAAGACGAGCAAAGCTTCTCAGGCCCTGGTGGTGATGGCAGGGAGTCAGGTGTGGGCAGACACTGTGTTACAGCTACCCACAGGCACCATGGCTTAGCTGGCTAAAGCATCTGTTTTGTAAACAGGAGATCCTGGATTCCACTCCCAGTGGTGCCTTGTTGACTGGTTGTTGGGGCACCTAGTATTGGCTACTGTCAGAAGACAAGGTTCAGAGCTAGATGGGCCTTTGGTCTAGCCCAGTGTGGTTTTTCTTATGGTTTAAATAACACTCACAGGCACTGATAATAGAGTTACTGAACGTTTGGGCGTTAGGAGCGGGTAGGTCAGTGGTCCAGTCCCCACACAGATGACCCCCTCCCTCTGGGACAGGGGCAGGTCTGAGCTCTCACCCAAATGCTCATTGTGGCTGCCAGAATCTGTGGGCAGCTTGTTTAGTTTACAGCAAAGGTTGAGTCCTGCTTTGTGCACCGTGTGTGAGAATGAAAATCCTAAACCGCCCTTTGAAATAACAAAAGCATCAGGACGTGTTATTGTCCCTGCCCCCAAGCAGACAGACCAATGGAGAAATGCCGTCGAGTCCAAGGTAACACTCCCCTGCCATTTTAGCTTTTTTGCTTGCTAAACTCCTTCTTATCTGCCCGGCCCAGGCTGTCCTCTGCCTCAGCTGCTGCTCCCGGCCTGCTCTAGAGTCAAACACGCAGGGCCCCCAGGGGAACAGAGGCTGGGACAGGGCAGCAGCCTGGGCTGGGCTGGGAAGATGCTGGGAGTTCTCGTTCCCTGAGAACTGGCCTGGCTCCCTTCTCAACAGCAAACAAATCAATTCCACGTCCCCTCCCCAGAAAAACCAGCCTGGAGCCAAGGGCAGCAGGGGACAATTCCCTCCAGTTCCCACCGAGGCAGGAGAGAAGCCAGGGTGTTTCTAGCAGAGCTTATGGAACTGACTTGGGGAAACCAGCCTTTAATAACAGGCAGTTCCAGTTTTAGCTAAGTGTTTTTAACAATTTCTACAACATTAAATAACCCTTCAATCATAGTGTCACCATCCATAAAATTGCTTCAGCCTTATAGGTTCCTAAGTGCACAACTAAACATCTCTTCAAACACAAGGGAGTGGAGATCAGTCAATGTTCAGAGTCATCCCATATAAAAGAACCATGTTGTCATACATACTGGCCCCATCATGTGGCCATCGCCTTTCCCTCCTCTCTGTTAGAAGTTTTAGTATTTTGCACAGAAACTGTCTTCCCTCAGGAGAGTCCTGGGAACCAGGGCTGCCAGCCAGACAAACACCTTTAAGAGGCGGCGTAATCTGTCAAAAAATGATCTCCCGCCTTCAGTTCAGTGACACCCTGAAATGTTACTTATCAGGGCAGAGCCAGAGGATTGAAAGCAGCTACATGAAATCCCTGTGTAGCTAACTGGAATGAACACAAACACTCCCTTGTATCTGAAGAGATGTTTAGTTTTACCCTTGGTAAACTACAAGACTAAAGGGAAAGGCAGTGGTGCCAGATATAAAGAGTGAAACACGAGACAATCATCATAGTTATGCCCATAGTCACTGCAAATTATTTCTAAATTCTTCTTATTATCATCAGTGTATTATTTTCTCTGCTGTCTAGACATTGACTATATCTTGACCAAGAAATTTAGATCTTGATAAAATAATTGACTATCCCTGGTTAAGGCAATGGACTTGATACCCACTGGGGTGTCCCTACACAGGTTCAAGTACTAACAACAGTGGCTGCCTTTTAGCCATAGCTTTTAATCAGGGCAATAAATTGATACGAACTCCTATAAAATCATTTTCCAGCCCGACTCCTTCACCCACATTCGTTAGGGCATTGGGCCACCATGTGAACATTTCATTTCCCTCCTCAATTTCACACAGAGACACAATTTCCTTTGCACAGATCCATGAACAGCAAAACCTCCCTGTGTCTCTTGTCTGAGCCAGGGCATTCGATTCCATTGAAACCTTCTCTCCTGCAATGGCGATGGTCAGACAGAGGGGACGAGGCCACCTTCACCTCTGACAGTGAGATATTGGCTCAGCTCTTTCTTTATGCTGCTGCTGTTAGTCCATGAAACATCAGGGATGGAATGCAAGGCTGAGTTCATGCACCAACCCCCTGAAACATTTCAGTGCCCCAGAGAAATCCTGACCCCGGCTGTTGGAATGATATGGTGGAGATTCGAATAGGAAAGGGACTGTCTGAATTGTCAGTGTGGGGAATGAACAACAATCTATAGCAATGTCATTAACCACAAACACACTCTCATCCTGCTCCAGCCGGAAGGGAAATGCGCAGGAACTCTCGCTGTTCAGCCATGGACACACTTACACTAATGCACAGCCAGGAGTGTGCTGGGGGAGCTGGTCTGAGCAATTTGAAGTGACAATTCTGTGAGAACAGAATCATGGTGTAGTGAAGTAACTGTACATTAAGTACTTGTGGCTGAGTGGTTAAGGTAATAGACTGGAAATCCCTTGGGATCTCCCCACACAGGTTTGAATCCTGCCAACTATGAAGGCATTAGTATGTTGTGAGTACCTGAGTGTCCACAGAGCCAAACTGGAGCCAGATCTGGTCTCACTGTGAGGCTGGCTACACTTAAAATGCTGCTATGACACTGCTCTAGCACTGTGGAGTAGACAGCTGCTACAGTGATTGGAGGGGTTTTCCATCCCTGTAATAGCTACATTGACAGAACAATCTTTCCTTTCATTTAGCACTATGTAACCACGGCTTAGGTCAGCTTAATTATACTGGTTTTGGGGTTTTTCACACCCTGAAAGACCATCATGCTCTACCAACTGAGCTAGCTAGATTTAAAGTCAGTCAACTGCCCAGTCGCAGTGTAGAAGGAGCCTGAGGGTGTTTATTTGTGAGCTGAGGTTCCCTGTCTGACATTTGCCTTCTTTCCTGGGTCATTATGTCTCCAGCGAGCAAACCGGCCCTGTCACAAGGCTGGTTAGATGCTGCTTTCTAGACCAGAGAGCTGGGGTAGATTTAGCATGATGCCACCGTCAGCTGGTCAGAGTAACCAGGGTGGGAGGGTGGAATTTAGGATTCTCCCACCAAGGGGAGGTGCTGTTGGACTCATCTAGTGGGGGAGAGTCTGAGTCTGAGTTCCCCACACGCCCCACACACATTTTCACAGGGAATCAGGTCCCCTGGGGAAAAACTCAAAAGAAGCCCAGGCCCAGGAGTGTCAGAGAAGGGAATCACTGTTTGCCTTAAGAGGTGGGTGAGGGAAACCTGCAGGTCCTTAGACCCCTCCAGCGCCTGATAGAACTATTTGTGGGGAAGGTCTGGGGAAGCCGAGGAGGACAAGGAGACGGGAAAAGGGCTTGCAGCTGTTGTGCAATCCCCATGCTCCCAGCAGAAGGGTCCGGGGGGCTCAGTGCTCAGAACTCACAAGATGGCAAAGCTCAGAGCCCCGTTACACGGAGTCAGAATGTGATCAGCTCACAGCGAGAGGGAGCAACACCCCTCCCTTGGTCTCTATGCCAGAGCTCCTATCAGCTCAGTGTCCTTCCCGCAAGAGTAGGCTGCTGAGAGGGTTGCGATGGGGTAAATGAAGGCAGAGGAGGATTGTTCCTCATGTGGTTTTTTTGTGTGGCTCTGTGATCCTGCTGGAGGAAGCATCATTTGAGTTTGTTTCAGTGACTTGGGTTGGGCTGAGGTTGTGACCCTGAGCACAGGGGTTCTCTGCTCTTAGCCCCTCAGGGAGTGGACAGTGGAACAGTTTCAGAAAGTGGCTAGAAAGTAGCCTAAGAAAGTGTAGCATAAGTGAGAAGAACACCACCATCATTGCCTCCCTGGTGGTCTAGTGGTTAGGATTTGGCACTTTCACTGCCAAGGCCTAGGTTCAATTCCCAGCCAGGGAAAAGTGGCTTTAAATGAGAAAAGCTTCAATTATTCTTCACTTGCAATGTAAACAAATCCATGTTATTTTCCTGATTCCCCCATCTTCCCAGTGTCTCCATGGCAGGGCTGGCTCCAGGCACCAGCGCAGCAAGCAGGTCCCTGGGCTGGTCAATGGAAAGGGGAGGCTTCAGCGGCAATTCGGCCCTCTCAGAGGGAAGGACTTGCCACCAAAAGTCGCAGCGGTAGAGCTGCCATTGATTGCAGCTTTTTTTTTTTCCGCTTGGGGTGCCAAAAACACTGGAACTGGCTCTGCTCCATGAAAGACAATTTGTTAAATCCCAGATGAGTGGAGTTCTATCAGTTCTCAGCCTGAGTCCTTAGGTCTTAATCCTGAGGCTATTGTCCCATCATGGGGCCATTTCCCGCCTCTCTTTCATACAGAAGCACAATTTTCCTTGCACAGACACAGGAACAGCAAGATCTTTCTCTGTCCCTTGTGCAAAGCAGGGGGCCAAATTCCATGGAAACAATGGACAAGCAGGGGGACCTGGGCACATCCAGCCCTGGCCGTGAGATGTTCCCTCCCCTCTTTCTTTATGCCCCTGTTGTTATTTCATGGATTGTCTGGGATGGGGGAAAAGCTGAGTTCACTCCAGGTGGAGGGGGAAAGAACCGTGAAAGTCTCAGGACCCAACTCCTGCTACCAGGATCACCAAGGTGCTGGGAATCTGCATGGGAAAGGGACTGTGTGAATAGTCAAGGTGGGGAATGAACAACAATCTACAACTAGATCCACCTCATTAATCACCGACACAGGCTAATCCTGCCGCCGATAGAAGGGAAACTGGGAGAAATTCTTTGCTGCTCAGCCATGGAAACAGTGACCCAATTGCACTGCAGTGAATGTGCTGGGGAAAGCTGGACTTTACAGGCAGGTGGAAAAAGCAGATCCTAGAAACACCTGGAGCTCCCCCACAGCACTGCTGCCACCAGGGTCAGGTGTTGAGCAACTCACAGTGCCCCCTCCCCTCCCATTACCTTCCAGCAGGGGGTGGCAGCACCCCTCACCCAATGCAGGGGAGAGGCCTGATTGCATCTCTGCACCCTGAGTCCAGGGCACCCACTCTCTCTGCCCCACACATCAAATCTGGCCTTGCTGCAAAGTGACCCTAAGAACCAGCAATCTCCAGGACAGCAGGTTTGGCCCTCAGAGCAGGGAATGTGTCCCCCATGCTGCTCTTAGGCCACTGGATGCTCTGGAAACAAGAGGGCTCTGAGTGTAACCCAGGGGTCAGCAACCTTTCAGAAGTGCTGTGCCGAGTCTTCATTTATTCACTCTAATTCAAGGTTCCGCATGCCAGTGATACATTGTAATGTTTTTAGAAGGTCTCTTTCTATAAGTCTATAATATATAACTAACTATTGTTGTATGTAAAGTAAATAAGGTTTTTTAAAATGTTTAAGAAGCTTCATTTAAAATTAAATTAAAATGCAGAGCCCCCAAGACTGGTGGCCAGGACCTGGGCTGTGTTAGTGCCACTGAAAATCAGCTCGTGTGCCACCTTCCGCACACGTGCCATAGGTTACCTACCCCTGGTGTAACCCATAGCAAACAAAGGCTAATTGTGGATGTAGGTCAGTGGTAGAGCACATGCTTTGCATGTATGAGGCCCTGGGTTCAATCTCCAGGTTCCTTTTTCACGCTGCTGCTTTGCTCATGCCCAGCTGGGATGTGGCCCAGCAGTCTCCCTGCAGAGTTTCAATCCTGCTCAGTGAGGGGCAAGTGCCAATTGCATGGAAGGTCTGGGGGGATTTCTGCTCTTAAGTCACCTCAGTACGTGTAAGATTCCCACCCGCTGTGCTGCTTGGGACAAGGGTAGATGAGAAGGGCGAATCCTCCAGCACTGTAGGGAAAGGTCCCATCTGCACAGACTGAGAGGCAAGGAAACAGAGGGGCAGTCAGTGCACAGAGAGGAGAGAGGTCAGTGATTTACACCCACCAGGGGACACTGTCTTTTTGAGGCGAGTGCAGCTGGCTTGGGATGGTGCTGACGATGGGTAGAAAAAAGGCTGGAGTCAATGACAGACGAGACCACAGAAGGGGAAGGGGAATGGCAGCCCCACAGAAGGTCCTGGGTGCTCAGATGCCCCAGTTATTGCACCCTGGCCTGTCGTAGAGAGAGAAAAGATCCAGCGGGACCCAGCCCCCCTACAGTGATCCCATGGACAAGAACCTGGCTGGGAGTGGGGTGAAAGCTCCTGTGGGCAAAGGGGCTGAAATCCTCAGTGTCCTGGAGTTTAAGCAATGGAAGCTTCAAACCCTGCAGGGGTGTGGGCTGAGGTGCATCAGCAGAAGGTTGGGCTGGACAGGGGCGGCAGGTTTGGATAATTTTTGGTGGTGCCGGTTTGCCACACTGGGGTGGCCAGGCTTCCCCAGGGGCTGGGATAGGGCTGCGGGGTGCTGGGGGCTATTTAAAAAGTCCAGGGTTCCCATTGCTTCTACCGCCCCGGCCCTTTAAATAGCCCCCAGAGCCCCACCACTTCCCCAGGGCTCCCACAGCTATTTACCGGGCCGGGGCGGTAGAAGCAGGGGAGCCCTGGGCCATGTAAATAGTCCCCAAGCCCCAGGCTGCTGCTGCTACCCCGGTGCTGACGGAGGGAGGAGGGGGCACTTACCGTACAGGGTGGGCTGTACCCTCTGTACCCGCCCCCCCAGCCCGGCCGCCAGCCCCGCACCCCCTGCCCTGCCTGCACCTGCCCCTGCCTCCAGCCAGCCCCACACCCCCTGCCCTGCCTGCACCAGCCTCTGCCTCCAGCCAGCCCCCACACCCCCTGCCCACAGCCAGCCCGTCTCCAGCCAGCCCCACACCCCCAGCCCGCAGCCAGTCCCTGCTGCACACCCTGCCTGCACCAGCCCCGCACCCCCTGCAGCCAGCCCTGCACCCCGTGCCCTGTCTCCAGCCAACCCCTATCGTACCCCCTGCGGCCCTGCCTGAAGCCAGCCAGCTCCCCACACCCCCCTGCCCACACCAGCACTACACCACCAGCCCTGCAACTCCTGCCCTGTCTGCAGCCAGCCCCGCACCCCCTGCCCTGTCTCCAGCCAACCCCTGCTGCACCCCCCTGCCTGAAGCCAGCCAGTCCCGCACTCCTCTGTCTCCAGCCCTGCCAACCCCTGCCACACGCCCCTGCGGCCCTACCTGAAGCCTGCCAGCCCCACACACCCCGTCTCCAGCCAGCCCCGCACCCCTTGCCCTGCCTGCAGACAGACCCTACCTCCAGTCAGCCCCTGCCCTGCCTCCAGCCAGCCCCATGTCAACTGGTGCCCTGCAGTTCCCAGGGCAGTAACCCTGCTCACCTGCTTCAATGAGGGGGGCAGGGAGCAGCTGGGATCCACACATGTGCACACCGTAGGGTGACCAGACAGCAAGTGTGAAAAATCGGGATGGGGGTGGGGGGTAATAGGATCCTATATAAGAAAAAGACCCAAAAATTGGGACTGTCCCTATAAAATCGGGACATCTGGTCACCCTAGCACACCCCCAGGGAGTGGCAGGGACCCACACATGTGAAACGGAGCTCATTTCTGGTTCAGGCCCATCTTTTTAAAAAAGAACTTTAGGTAGGGTTAACATACATCTGTATTTTCCCGGACATGTCAGGCTTTTTGGTTCTTAAATCACTGTCTGGGAGGAATTTTTAAAATTAAAAAATTTAAAAATTCCTCCTGGGAAAATACAGACGCATGGTAACGCTATTGGTACAAAAAAATACATACTGTGGCACATCCCTTAAATCAGAACTTTTTATAGGGAACCGGTTCCTAAGAAATGAAAGTCTTATAAATTTTTAGTTATCCCTGCTGAAAATGACTGCCCAGAGTTCAAGAACTGTCCCTGTTCTCATTGGACAGATGGGGAGAAGCCTGAAGTACAAAGAAGGGAAGTGACCTTCCCAAGGGCCTACACAGCAAGGTGGTGGCAGAGCCAGAAAGAGAAGCCAACAGCCCTGACTCCTGTTCTAATGGACAAAAAAAACCCAGAGAAAGGGATAGAGCCCAGGAATCGAGATGGTGGGGAAATTTCATTGAAACCATTTCTGTCAGAAAATCCCCTTCAGACTAAACCAGTTTATTTCTCGAAATCAAAACAAGTGAGATGAAAGTTCTTTGCAAAAATATTTTGTTGCAAAACAAAAGCATCTCCTGTTTGTCACAGTGTGTTAAACTGTCTCGTCGCACACAAAGAGGAGACACTTAGATCTCAAACATTAGATAAGATGCTTCAGTCTGAGCTAAGTAATTGCTGCTCTTAACAATTTCAAAATAAAAAAATACAAATCAAATAGACTATTTTAGCTATTCTATTATGTCATAATCTGCTCTGAGTGAACGTGATAGGACACCGCATATTATGCACTACTCCTAGTGACACTCTCCAATGGATCCCCACCCACCGTGAGGTAGGTAGGAGAGGATCATTATTATCCCTACTTGAAAGAGGAAGAAGCTAAGGCTGAGAAAGGAGAATTGACTTGTCTTAGGTCATACAGCCAACCAGTGGCAGAGTTGGGAATAGGACCCAAGAGCCCTGATTTTCAAACTAACCATCGGATCTTGAATTTCAGACACTGAATGACCTGAGTAAAGTGCTTTCATATGAGCTCCACACCAACAACAGTGCACAGTAATTATTCAGCAAGTATTTGAGGAGAACTGCAATGTTAGAGAGAATCATGAACTGCTCAGAGACAATTAATGCAGAGGAGCAGCAAAATTCATCAAACATATGACTGGTTATGACTTATTTCCTTGGGCTTAAAAGAGAAAAACAAGGACCTGAGTCTCCTCCCTGTCAATAACCCCCTGCTCAGCCAATCAGGGTAGAGACTGAGGACGGGAGGCTGAGGGTTCTCGCCCAAAGGATGGCCCAGGTCACTGGTGGGGATCACTGTCCAAGCACTATTTTAGCCCCACATTTTCGGGTGGACCTCCCACAGTGGGAGCTGCAGAGCACTCCCCTGAGACACATACGCACACCCCTCCTGGTGTTGGGAGGGGAACAGGAGAAAGGACAAAAGAAGCAAGAGACAAAGAGAAAGGAGGAAGGGATGGATGGAGGAAAAGGTGAAACCAAAAGGACAAACCCTAATGACCCCAGTGATTCTAAGGGACAAAATCCCAGGTGCGCAACAAAATACTGCCTCCTTAAGCTCGTGTTTTCCATGCCTAGAATTCAACAGTCACCAGATGGATCAGACTGAACAGGTTTCAAACCTCGAGGAGGCTCTTACCTTCTAAACAGGGATGGCTGTTTTCTAGTAAAATCAGGAAAACGGAAGGAGAAAACTCAAAAGAGGTTCCTCCTGACACTCACGTACGTGAACCCGAATACTCTCTCAGTCCTCAAAGAGAGACCTGGAGAAGGAGACTTGCTGAAGCAAAGCCACAGGGGTCTTTGAGATTTCCCTGGCCCCTCGTCCCTGTCCTGCCTGGCTGATGTCAGCATCTCTCTGTGAGGTCACCACCTCCCCACCACCTTTGACCAATAGTCTGAGGTCCTGCAAAAAGCCTTTGTGATGTCACTGCCACGCCCCTCCCTTGCTGTGCTAATGTCCTGCCCCTGGCCAGGCACTGTGGAGGTTTGAGCTACTCCCTGTGGATCACCCCACTCAAGGAGCGTTCGTTCTAGGCAGCAAGCCGGCTAGACAGGAAAACATCGGACACAGTTCCCAATGCTACACTCAGTTTTTCAGAAATTAGTCGACTTTATGGCCAGAAGAGACCATTAGAGCATCTAATCTGACCCCCTGCATATCACAGGCCTCCTGTATGACACCAGAGCTACTTTTGGGGAAAACACATTCCAGAAAGGCATCTAGTCTTCATTAAATGACATCAAGAGATGGCAAATCCACAACTTTCCTTGGTAGCTTGTTCCTGTGGTGAATCATCCTCACTGTTGAATATTTGTGTCTTATTTCTAATATGAATTTGTCTCTTTTCACCTTCCAGCCACTGGATCTTGTTATGCCTTTCTCTCCTCAATTAAAAAGCTCTTTAATACCCAATCTTTTGTCTCCATTAAGGCCCTTCAACACTTCAATGAAGTCACCTTTCAATCTTCTTTTGATAAGCTAAACAGGTTGAGCTCGTTCAATAGCTCACTAGAAGGCATTTTTCTCCAGCCCTCAGAACACTTTGTGGCTCTTTGGTTATCAGACTCCTGAACTGCAGCTGGATGTGGTTCTTGTTCTTCTGCACAACAAAGCTCCTGGAGAAGAGGGATCTGCAAATGTACATTCGTATGATCCCTTTGTTTAACTGAAGAAAACATAAACTAGACACTTAGAGGATTGGAACTGATTTCAGCTGATGGACAGCTTCGCTAGGTTTTTGTGCATTTGGACAGCAAAATGTTGAGTGTTTACATTGTTATCAAGCACTCCTGTATAGAGGAGCCCCTGAACATAATGGAGAATGGAAATGAAAATGTTTTCCTTTTTTAAAAAAAAAGAAAGAGGGTTATAAGAGAACACGGGGGTTTGAACTAAGGACTACTTAAACTACAGTCAAGCACTTTAACACTGAGCAATATCCCCATGACAACAGAACTATGGAATCATGATCTCCAGCACTTTGAAGGACAGACCCTGCTTCATCGAGCTCCTTTGCCATTCCCAGACCACAGGTGGTTTTAAAAATGGGGTTTGATTAAACTTCTTAAATGTGGCAAACACCACAGCTTGCACACCCACCGATATAGCTTCTCCCACTGACATAGCTGCCACCTCTTGGGAAGTGGATTAACTACACCCACAGGAAAACTCTCTCCCCTCAGTATAGAGGAGCGGTTCTCAAACTGTGTCAGGACCCCAAAGTGGGTCATAACCCTGTTTTAATGGGGTCGCCAGGGCTGCCATTAGACTTGTTGGTGCCTGGGGCTGAATCCCTCAAGCTCTGGTTTTGCCTTCCCCTAACTGGGGCAGGGCTCAGGCTTTGCCTCCTCTGCCTGTGCTCAGTGTAGAGGGGCTTGGTGCGTCTTTCTAGGGTCATGTAGTAAGTTTTTTTGTTTTTGTTTTTGTTTGTTTTTTTTTCAAAAAGGGGTTGCAGTGAAAGGAAGTTTGAGAAACCCTGGCATAGAGCCTCTGAATATGTCTAGACTTGGCTCCCTGTGGCAGATGAGACACTGAACTCCCATCCTCTGGAAACTAGGCCCCTTTAACGTGCCTCCCATTGGGCGCTCTAAATCACTAGACACGGAAAATCTCTAGCTAAGGTGCCCAGATCTCTACTCATGGTGACAGGGTGCACAAATCTGTTGTTTCTACAGACAATGCCATCTCCCTGGGAACTTCCCCACAAACTGAGATCTAGAGATGTTCGCAAAAATGTCCTGACAGAAATTGTGGCTTCTTCAAAATAGACATTTCCCATGGTGGAAAATGTTTATTTTGACAACAGTTTACATTTTCCAATCGGGGAAATATAACGTCAAATCCAAATTTTGAAATGAAACCACATTTATTTCCTTTATAAATCATATCATTTTGACGTGTTAAATTGTTTTGTTTAGACTGAACATACTGAAATTTTCCATTTTGACATTTACAATGAGAAACTTTTTGGGATTTCTTTGCTTCCTGAAAATTTCCGGTATTTCAACTTTTTGTTCTGATTCAGAATGTAAAGTAATTTCAAAGTGGATGAGATTTCCTGTGACACCGTGGGTGATCAGACACTGAAAGTGCAGCCATGGAGACACCACACACCAGACTTGCCTAGTAGGCAAAAATCAAACCTCCACAGAAAGATGCCCCTTGCTTTCTAACCCATCTCCCTAAGCCCTCAGCCACCACCATTTAACAAAGGTGCTTTTCTACACTATGGTTCTGGTCTCACTGAAGGGTCATTTCCAGTTGTTTGCTCAGACCAGCATTAGGGGAAATGGTGCCCTGGGCAAAGCTTGTACTTTGGCACTTCCCCATTGCCCCTGGATGATCCCCACTCCCCCTTTACCGCTAGCTCCTGCACTCCCAACCCTTGCACCTCCTTCACCCCTAACTCCTGCCCCCTCCTGTGCCCCCTTTGCCCTTAACTCCCTGGGCCACCAGCCATTGCCCCTCTCCTGCAGCCCCTTCACATGGCTCCAGTGCTGGGGGCCCCGCACTTGTTCTCCCTTTCCCTGGGCTTTGGCATCACTAGCCCTGCTTAGCGAGTAGGGTTCAGTGGTTCCCAAAATGTGGGGCATGACTCCTAGGGGGACACAGAGGAACATTCATAGAGTCAATGAAATCAATTGAGTTTCTTCAGTCTCTCGCTGCAGACATTTCCCTTGTTTTTAAAGGCAAAAATCCTGATCTTTCCAAGGGGAGCTGCTGCTTCAATGTTCAGTTTGGGGAGGGATTTGGCTGCGCTCAGAGATCTGCCCGCGGGTTACAATCTGCGATCCGAAGGGCCGAACGCAAACAGCATTTAGATGGGACCGTTAGTGCCGCCCCCGTGTGGCCAAAGACTAGAACTGACGAGCAGAGTTTACAGCTGGAGCCTGGGACGCTCCTGAACAAACTGGGCCCGAAGCCTCTCGCGAGGGACCCTCGCTGTGCAGCAGGAGGCGGAGGGAAGCTGATTGTCAGGGCTCAGGGCAGCTCCCTGCCAGGCTGAGCCGGTGTCTGTGCTAAGCTCGGCATCAATCAGGTGATTCTGGGAAGTTCGGGGTCCCCGGACTCCCACAGGAGGGTGAAGCAGGTCACCCGTGGAGCAGGTTAAAGCTGCAGGGTGACAGTGGGGTTGCTGCCCCTGTGAACAGCTGCTGTAGCACCGCCTGGGCAAGACAGGGAGAGCCAGTTATACCCCCCCCCCCCAGCCTGTATCGGGGATGGGAGCACTCACACCCTGGGGACCCACCCACCAGAGATCTGCTGGGGGGGAGAGTGGCACCCACACACCCAGGATCTTGTAGGGGGGGACAAGGGCATCCACACTCCGGGATCCTCTGCAGAGGGACGGACACCCACACACCCAGGATTCTGTCTGGGGGGCAGAGGTACCCGGACAGCTGGGCGGGGGAAGGGGGCACCAAAACATCCGGGATCTTACCTGGCAGGACAGCGGCGCCTGCAGCTCTACATGAGACGGGGGCGGGGGGAGCAGGAGCATTTCCCAGTTCCAGGCTGTCCCCGTCTGGCCAAGGCACAGAGCTCACAAGCAGAGTTTAAAGCTCCAGCTGCCAAACTGCAAAGCAAGCCAGGCTCCATGGCTGGTGCCTGTGATCCCAGTGCCTGGGGAGGCTGAGGCTGGTGGATCGCTTGAGCTCAGGAGTTCTGGGCTGCAGGGGGTTGTGCCGATCAGGTGTCCGCACTAAGCTCGGCATCAACATGGTGATCCCAGGGAAGCTTGGAGTCCCCAGGTTGCCTAAGGAGGGGTGAACCGGCCCAGGTCGGAAACAGAGCAGGTCAAAACTCCTGTGCTGATCAGTAGTGGGATCGTGCCTGTGAATAGCCCCTGCAGCGTATCCTGGGTGAGACATGGTCTCTTTTTATACAGACACCCCCCGCAGAGCCTGGACGGGGGATGGGAGCACCCACATGCTGGGGATTCTGACTTGTGGGGGAGGGATGCCCCCCTGCCACACGGATCTTGAAAAGAGGAACAGCGACACCCACACACCACAGAGCCTGGATGGGGGCAGGGGAACCACACACGGGAGCTAGTTCATGGGGTGGGGGACACACCCATATGCTCCATTGCACCATTCTTAATGAGAAGAACGGGGGCATCCACACAACACGGATCCTTAACGGGCGGGGGGACACCCACACACTCCATTAACCAGGAGGGACAGGGGCACCAGACACCCCAAGTAGCATGGAGAACACCCACATCCACCGGATCCTTCATGGGGGGTAAGACAGAGGCTTCCAACTTATGAGAAATATGCATTTAGGAGGTAGAATTTCCATTCTTTCACAGAGCCCCAGTGGGCTAATGGACAAGGCAATGGCTTTCTAAGTCAGAGATTGTGGCTTCAAGTCCTATCTGGGGTGAAAAACTGCCTTTTCCTATATACTGCAAGGAAATCTTGGCCTTATTTTCACCAAGGAAGCTGGGAGATGTCTGAATACAAAATACTGGATCTTGGGAAAAATCCCTCAGAAATGGCATCTTGACAAATGCTTTCTAAACCCATCAGTAGCAAACAGTTAATACTAGTGTTTGTCTGAGACTAGAGGGAAGGGGAGTGTTTACTCCCACACCTCAGTGAGTGAAACAGACAGAAAGAGGAAGGCTGTTCTGAAAGAGAATGGATCTGTCTGGAGACAAAGCAGCCCCTGAGAATGAGCAACGGTGTGAAAAGAAGAGGTTCAAATGTGTGTTAGATGTTAGTTAGTATTAGAGGGTTTATCCCTTCACCCTCCCATTACCGGGTCCTTCTTGCGTACACATGGAGCAGCAATACCCAAAATCCCAAGGTGCAAACAATTAGATGTTTATTGGATTAAACTTGTAGCAAGCAACGATTCCAGTTTCCTTCCTCGGTGTCCCCGTCCCAGCCCTGATGCCACAGAGCCTTGCCTGTGTCCCTGTTCCCATTCTCCCCCTTAGCAAAACATAGGACACGTGGTGACACATTTCCTGATCGGGCCAGGCATCAAGGTGGAAGGTGCTGATATTCCATTTGTCCCACTGCCCCGTGTGTAGTACAGTGCCCTGCACCTTCTCTCGTACGGGGCTGCCACACCTGTTCCAATTAGTGTTCCAGATTTCCCACTATAGTGGGCCCGAGAAGGTTGGGTCCAGGTTGTTTAGTACAGGCGGGAGGGGCTTACTCCATTACTTCTAGGTTATTTCCATAGGCAACGTATCACAAGTATACTTAGCAATTATACCAGCCGCTGTAACAATCCACAGCAACACCGAGAGACCTGAGCACTGCCGCATGGTCCAACATCCTGGCCACCACCGAAACACCTCCTCTCCTCCTTCGACGGGGTCAAGCTCTTAACGTGCCAAGTTGCAATACGCTGCCGCTGCAGGTTTTCGTGCTTTTGTCCATATCATAAGTCCATTGAATGTCCACAGAGAAATGGGTTATTGTCCAAACCAGCTTAACCACATGGTGTGGAATCAGGCTGTATGCCCTGGTTTGATTATTCACAGCAGTAAGATTCGCAGATCTATCTGTGCGCCAAAGCCCAGAGAGCAGTGTGTAGTGTGGAATTTGGTTAGGGGCTGGTGTAATTGTGCCCCCAGTAATATGGACATTTCCAGCTTAACACCTCATACACAGTACACCCAATTGTCCACCCCTTGCCATGGGCCATTGGGTGTGCTCCTCCATGGCCATCAGGGAGGGGCACATTCAAACATCTTCTCTGGATTTACACCATTTTACACACCCCTCCATTGATTCCCAGCGAGCAAATCACCTTCTCATTATTCCCATAGGGCTTGTGGGGCCCACCTTAGCTGCCGATTCACTTCCAGATACCACGGTAGCTATTACACAGGTGCTGGCCTCCTAGTCGAGCATTTTGAATTTCCATACACATCTTCCCCCAAATCAGCCTTTTGAAGCCATCCCCACCCATGTCATGAGGTTTTCTGTTCATTGAAACACAACAATGCTAACAACAAGACAAACACCACAGACAAACAACACAAAACATAGATCCATGGTATTATGGGTTAGTCTTTTGCTGGCACCAGCTTGCTTGTAGAGTGTCTGAAAAACAAAAGAAAGAATTTCCACACACACACCCCCGTGGGGACAGATTAGTGCTTAATAATAATAATACCACTTCCTTTTACAAATTTCCTTGCTAATTGCAGGAAAATTGCCCATTTCCCCTCAGAATGTCTATAAATGCTTCTTGGGACAAAACACAGTGGTGGTAGCAGCCACTTTACCTGACCCTCTTGTATAATTTAATTACTAAGCTTCCATCCAACGTGAGTGCACAGAGCTGCACATACAGTTACATTTATATAACTGGGTTTTATTATTAAACCAAAAACTGCCCTTCTTGTAACACCACAACTGTTGCCTTTTGCTATTTCCACAACTCAAAAATGTTTACTTTCCTCCAAACTCTGTATTATTAATTTTTGCAAAACCCTGGGTGGCTGCGCTGCCGTGCTGGGGTGACTCTGCAGGGGGAGAAGCTGCTGTGGAGCAATGTAGAGCAGGTGCAGGAAGGAGCCGGGGTCACTATTCACATTGTGAACTGCACAATTTTCCAAATTTGGGAATGTCTGAGAACAATTCTAAGGGGAAGGTGAATGCAGAGCAGTGACACTGGAGGTGCCCAGACCTCCAATGGGGGCGGTGTGGAAATTAATAATGGGAAGATCATTTGCTAAATTAGTCGTCACTGACATGATTTGTCTCTTCTTATTTCATGTTATGGTGTTATTTAGCGGAATCAGGACATATTTTTACTATATTAATTAAATACTTAATTTTATTTAACTGAGCCAAAAACTTGGTGTCACTTATTTTTTCTCTGTCCTAGCAAGAATGAATTGAATTTTGTGACTTTCTGGAAAGTGCAGCGAGATTAAATGTGGGGAATTCAGTCTCTGTGTTTGGAGCTGATGTTTTCCTCTCACAGGTCAGTGCCTGCATTGAAATACCAAGAGGGATCTAAGGGCTGGTGTACGCTGGGCACAGGGGTGTTCGCAGAAGGGGCGGGGCCTCAGGTGGAAGGGGCGGGGCAGGGCGTTAGGCTCCCCCAGCTGGTGGTTCACGCCCTGCCCATGGTGTTGCAATGACAGAGGCTGCCCAGTCTGCACTTGTAGTGAGGTTCCCCCACTAGGTGGCCGCACAGAGGCTGCAGGAGACAGGCAGGTGGCAGCAGGGGAAGTGGCGACACAGGAGCTCTCAGCAGCAGGGTGACGGACAATGCTGTGGAGCGGCAGCGACACAGAGTGAACAGGGCAAACCGAGAGCCAGTTGAAGGAGTGGCAGGAGCAGAAGCTGAGGTTTCGCTTGATGCCTTCCCTTCCCTCCCCCACCCCTGGGGCTTTGCTGCCCAAGGGGAGTGGGGGTTGGGGGAGGAGAGCGGAGGGGTCTGTTAAAGGAACATTGGATTGGCCTGTCACACCGCAAGGTGAGAAACTGAGGCACAGCACTGCCCAGTGTACTCTGGGGTGGGGGGTTGCTGATGAGCGTAGATTTGAATGTGGTTGTGGGGTTTTCCCAAACTCAGGCTAGATTCTCTTTCCCTTTTAATAGAAGTTCTCATTGGCTCTCCGCCCACGCAGAACTGGGGAGTGGGGGGCCTGTTGCCTTTTCCCCAGGCAGCAGGGTGACACCTGCCTGGCGAGTGAGGGTCGGTTTGGGTGACCCCCACTCAGGGCAGGCTAAGGGCGGGTCTCTGCCCTTTACTCAGCCCAGGAGAAGTTTTTTGCACTAACATCCCAAGTGTGCAAGTCCGTCCCCGCAGAGCTGCCCCATAGGGTGACCTTAAAGCAACTGTGGAAAACAGGACGGGGGTGGGGGGTAATAGGCTCCTATATAAGAAAAAGTCCAGCCAAACCGGCCTGTCCCTATAAACATGGGACATCTGGTCACCCTGGAGCAGCCCCGCACTCCTGCTCCCCGGTTGGTGCGTTTGTAACCCGGGGGCTGAAGCCGACGCGAGAAAGGGAAGTGAGCGAGCTCGGAGCTCTCCGGCGCCACCTGCTGGGAGCAGAGGGCAATGACTGAGCGACGTCCTGGTGTTAGCCAAAAGGGCTCGTTTTCCCCCCGGAGCTTACCTAATTACACCAAGGAGGCACGGAGACAGGAAGACAAGTACCACACCCTTTATTGATCGGTCAGCTGAGCGGGTGTTCCTCTCGGCTAGTGCCAGAGAAAGAGACACACATTACATGGCCAGATGGGCCTACCTTTATACCCCGAAACAAACAACTTAGCCTACGTTTGTCTACGTCATTTGGTTGACCTGTAGAACCTGTACATGCATCTATTAGGGGATAATTGGATACGCAGGATACATATATCATTTTGTGGGGGCTACAAGATACATCTGTTGAGGATACATTTGTCATTCTGAAGGGGACACAAGATACATCCGTTGACCCTTTGTACTAGATACTTTGGATGCATACATGTGAACGCAGCTGCATACACTTGGGGAGCCAACATATACTTGGGGAGCCAAACAAAACTGATAAGCGAAATAGCTGACTTAGGTAGATACACGGCGTTCAGTCTAATGAGTTCTGTAAGCTTTCCAACACAGTTTGGACAAGCATAACATAACTTTGGTTTACTCAGGCCTAATACGGAAAGGCTTCATTAGCACTATAATTTTCCAACAACTCCCCCCTTTGAGAATACTCACCAAACCTTTTGGCTGAGTTTTCTCACACTTTGAGGCCAAAAAGCAATGAAGCTCTGCAGAAATATTTACAACTGCTCTTTTAAGCTTAGTCACCCCCAACCCAGGAATGAATGCATGGACAAAAGAGTGGAACCTTGTTCATTTAACAATGAAGGGATCGGGGCACTGACTATAACTCAGGTAGGCATACTCAATGGTTTAATTTCCCAGATGCCTCGGTGAATAATTTAGTCCCATATGCATCCTCCCCATGGACCCGGCAGGATTCGGTATGTGGGAGCCCACATCCACCCTAACCGGTCCATATGCTTGGAAGGAGCACTGTAAATGTACACACTTTCATCCAGAAAGTGTCCAAATATGTTTCCATGACCACAGATCAGATGGTACTTCAGATGTGTCTGTAAGGGCAGTGGGCCAAGTCTGGTACTCAAGATTACTCCAAATGGCCATCAGCTGGTCATTCAGGAAATCCTGGATTTCTAAACATACTAGATCCCACTGCAATGCCTTCCCAGTCTTAGTGATATTTAACACCATTTCTGTCAGTAACTTCTGGGTCATAGAACTAAGGGTGGAAATGACATGTAACTCACCAGCTCCAGCCTGTACTTAAGATAGCTGAGCTTAAAAATAAGGCTAGTGGCCCTTTCTAGTCGGCCCAATTTCTTATTATGTTCTTGGCCTTTAAGAATATTCCAAATGGCTGTTACAGTGTTAGCCCCAGCCCACAGGGATCTGCCCAATTTCTTCTTTTTCCAGAGGAAATAACCCAGGCTCTTTGTTGTGCTAATCTAATGGCAGCCCCTTGTGAGCAATCTGGGTATGTAAAAGTGATCTGAAAACTGGATAAAGGCAATGTCATTTAAAATCCAATTAGGGAGGGCAATACATACTAAAGGATTTATCCAAAACACAGGGCGCAGCCTGTAGAATAAACCCCAAAATTCAATTAATACCACATTTCCAAACAGATCCCACAAGTTTCTTCCTGCCAGTGTAGAATTTTTGTTTCTTTACCAGGGTCAGTTCTCAATGTCCTTTTTAGTCAGGAATTCCTGGACTTTGGCAATGTCAGTGGAGTGAGCATTCCTTCTCCTTTCCCAAAACAATTGTAGTTTAGCATTCTACAGGGGAGAGATTATCAGCACATCACCCTGTAATGTTTTTTTATTCTTCTAGAAAAGTTCAAAGGCACAGTAGGTCTGTCAGCGGACAAGGGAGAGGTTAGCTAGCACGTCACCTTGTCCTTTTTCCCTGCTGTCCAGAAGGCACAGTGGAGCTAGAAGAAGGAATAGGCTAATCATATAGGAGAGTTCTCCTTATGTGGACGGGTCTTTTTGCAGTGAGAATCATGGGTCCAAGCAGTCAGTCTTTGGCACTTCACAGCGGTGTTGGTAATCAGCAGGACTCAATAAGGGCCTTTCCAGCGTGGAGCCAAAGCAGTCTTTTGTTGGTGGACCTGTACATTGATCCGGTCTCCAGGTTTCATGGAGAGGCAGGGCTGCTAGGGTCTTCGGGTAGTGCGTCTTTACCTGTGTAAAAAGGAAACCTAACACATTGCATTAGTGTCTTTGCAGATTGTACAGCCCCCCTTTTCTGGTTGTTAGCCAAGTGTCCTTGAACGAAGTCAGTGTATTTTTTTTTTTTTTTGGACTGAGCTTGCTAGTTAAAGTTTTTCTCATTTAACTCGTTCTTTTTCCTTTTCCCCTTTTTGGCTTCCTTTTTTTAACCTACAAAGGAAACTTTTACTTTTTACTTATACACCTTTTGTTAACAATGAACACATACACATTGCTGTTATACAGTACATTAGTCTTATTATTTAATGTATGCCACATATACCCTTCTACTAAAATAACCTTATTAGAGAGCTTTGGAACAACAAGCCAGGACAAGCACACCCACTTTGATGAGTTCATTTAATACAAGCTCTAGTTCAATAGCTTCCCACCATCCCCAGCCCTCTGGCTAGAAATCTGAGGTAGCCAGAAGGATCCCATGTACAATATGGGGAGTGGGTTAACTTTTTATGTCCTTGCTTCCAAAGACTGTTAGTATGCAATTTGGCCAATGCAGTTTTTTTCTTTTACTTAAGAAAATACATAAGACTTTAGTATATCACATTTTTCTGATGTATCCAAACACTTTGTATTTTAAGTTGAACAAAACAAATATCTGCATTTCAATTCAAGCCTTCTGCTTTATTTCAAACCAGACCATCCCATGAAAATATTAAACACAACAATTCTGGCCACTTGAGACAGACACCACAAGACAGAACATAGAACACAAAACATAATTTTTACTCTGCCAGTAAATCATGGTATGTTGTATGCTGTTTAGCTGGCATTATCATAGAATCATAGAATCATAGAATTCAAGATCAGAAGGGACCATTATGATCATCTAGTCTGACCTCCTGCAAGATGCAGGCCACATAAGCCGATCCACCCACTCCTTAGCAAGTGACCCCTGCCCCATGCTTCGGAGGAAGGCGAAAAACCTCCAGGGCCATTGCCAATCTTCCCTGGAGGAAAATTCCTTCCCGACCCCAAATATGGCGGTCAGCTGAACCCCGAGCATGTGGGCAAGACTCTCCAGCCAAACCCTCTGGAAAAGGTCATATCATACCAGGCACATAATTGACCTATTGACTAAGCCCGTTATCCTATCATACCATCCCCTCCATAAACTTATCTAGCTTAATCTTAAAGTCATGGAGGTCCTTCGCCCCCACTGTTTCCCTCGGTAGACTGTTCCAGTATTGCACTCCCCTGATGGTTAGAAACCTTCGTCTAATTTCAAGCCTGAATTTCCTGACTGACAGTTTATATCCGTTCGTCCTCGTGTCCACATTAGCACTGAGCTGAAATAATTCTTCTCCTTCCTGGTATTTATCCTCTGATATATTTAAAGAGTGTAATCAGATCTCCTCTTATCCTTCTTTTGGTTAAGGAAAACAAACCGAGCTCCTCAAGTCTCCTTTCATACGAAAGGCCTTCCATTCCTCGGATCATTCTAGTGGCCCTTCTTTGTACCTGTTCTAGTTTGAATTCATCCTTCTTAAACATGGGAGACCAAAACTGCACACAATACTCCAAATGAGGTCTCACCAACACCTTATATAACGGGACTAGCACCTCCTTATCCCTACTAGAAATACCTCGCCTAATGCAACCCAAGACCGCATTAGCTTTTTTAACGGCCACATCACATTGCCTACTCATAGTCATCCTGCGATCAACCAGGACTCCTAGGTCCTTCTCCTCCTCCGTTACTTCCAACTGGTGCGTCCCCAGCTTATAACTAAAGTTCTTGTTAGACATCCCTAAATGCATAACCTTACACTTCTCACTATTGAATTTCATCTTGTTACTAATACTCCAGTTTACAAGGTCATCTAAATCTCCCTGGAGAATATCCTGATCCTCTTCCGAATTGACAATACCCCCCAACTTGGTGTCATCCGCAAACTTTATCAGCCCACTCCTACTCTTGGTTCCCAGGTCAGCAATAAATAGATTGAATAAAATCGGACCCAAAACCGAGCCTTGAGGAACTCCACTGGTAACCCCCCTCCAACCGGACAGTTCCCCCTTCAATACTACCCTCTGCAGTCTCCCCTTTAACCAGCTCCTTATCCACCTCTGGATTTTCATTTCGATCCCCATCTTTTCCAATTTAACCAGTAATTCTTCATGCGGTACCGTATCAAACGCCTTACTGAAATCCAGATATATGAGATCCACCGCATTTCCCTTGTCTAAAAAATCTGTTACTCTCTCAAAGAAGGAGATCAAGTTGGTTTGGCACGATCTACCTTTCGTAAATCCATGCTGTAATCTATCCCAGTTGCCATCGGCCTCATGCTCCAGAACCACTCTCTCTTTTAAGATTTTTTCCATGACTTTGCATACTATAGATGTTAGACTAACAGGCCTATAATTCCCCGGGTCACTTTTTTTCCCCTTCTTGAATATAGGAACTACATTAGCTAATCTCCAGTCAGTCGGTACAATCCCCGAATTTAGGGATTTATTAAAGATTATCGCTAACGGGCTAGCAATATCCTCGCCAATTCCTTAATATTCTAGGATGAAGATTATCCGGGCCCCGATTTACTTCCGTTAAGCTGTTCAAGTTTGGCTTCTACCTCAGATACCGTAATGTCTACCCCCATATCTTCATTCCCATCGGTCCCTCTATCACTATTCCTTAGCCCTTCATTAGCCTCATTAAAGACCGAGGCAAAGTATTCGTTCAGATATTGTGCCATTCCAAGATTATCCCTAATCTCCACTCCGTTTAAAGTTTTAAGCGGTCCCACTTCTTCTTTCTTGGTTTTCTTCCTATTTATATGGCTAAAAACCGTTTGCTATTGGTTTTAATCCCTTCGCTAGGTCCATCTCCACTCGTCGCTTTGCCTTTCTCACAGCTTCCTGCACCCTCTGACCTCAATAAGGTAGGTTTCCTTGCTGATCCCTCCCATTTTCCACTCCTGGTACGCTTTCTGCTTTTTCTTAATGACACCTCTAAGACGCTTGCTCATCCAGCTCGGTCTAAAACTGCTACCTACGAGCCGTTTCCCCCTTCTCGGGATACATGCCTCTGACAACTCCTGCAACTTCAACTTGAAGTAACCCCAGGCGTCATCTGCCCTTAGATCCCTAAATATGTTAGCCCAGTCCACTTCCTAACTAGTCGCCTTAATTTAGTAAAATTAGCCCTTTTGAAATCATACACCCTAGTCTCAGATGCACTATTGATTATCCTCCCATTTATTTGGAAACGAATTAGCTCATGATCACTCGAGCCAAGGTTGTCCCCTACAACAATGTCCTCAACAAGGTCCTCATTACTCACCAAAATCAAATCTAAAATGGCATCCCCCCTCGTCGGTTCAGCAACCACTTGATGAAGGAATTCATTAGCTATCACGTCTAGGAAAAGCTGAGCCCTATTATTATTACTAGCATTTGTTTCCCAATCTATATCCGGGAAGTTAAAGTCCCCCATGATCAAGCAGTTCCTATTAGTGTTTACCTCCTTAAAAACATTAAAGAGCTCTCTATCCATCTCTAAGCTAGATCCCGGCGGTCTATAGCACACCCCAATCACTATCCTGGATGAGGCTCTGGTAGTTTTCTTCCCCAATGTGACCATTGCCCAAACAGACTCCGTATTGTCCATTGCAGCGCTAGTTATCTCATTACATTTTACCTCATTATTGATATACAGTGCTACTCCCCCACCTTTACCTTTGCATCGGTCTTTCCTAAACAGCACATACCCTTCCATACCTGTACTCCAGTCATGGCTACCGTTCCACCATGTTTCTGTTATTCCTACGATATCCGGTTTCAATTCCCGGACCAGAAGCTCCAGTTCCTCCATTTTGTTACCTAAGCTTCTCGCATTGGTGAACAAACATCCTAATTTTTCCTGTTGGGCTCCTCTCACTCTTTTCACCCAACTCGGTAGGGACACAGTACTTCCAGTATGACTTGTAGATCTAGAATCTGTCCCCCCCCTCTTCCTTACACGTAACCGCCCCCCTCTGGCTATATCTGTTGTTATCTTGTTGTCCTCGCTCCCAATGTGAAAATTTGGCGTGGAGAGCACCTGGACCTCTCCCGACCGTCTCCCCCCAGTGTCTAGTTTAAAGCTCTTTTAATCAGATGAGCCAGCCTCCCTCCTAGAAGTCTACTTCCTTCCCTACTTAGGTGGAGCCCATCCCTTGAGAACAGCTGTCTGTCCCCAAAAGCCTCCCAGTGCCCATACATCCCAAAGCCCTCCTTGTAACACCACTCCCTCAGCCAACTATTAATCATCACGATCCTCTCACCCCTTTGGCGCCCTTCCCTAGGGACAGGTAGAATCCCACTGAAGATCACCTGAGCCTCAATTTCCTTGAGCGTCTTACCCAACCTGGCATAGTCTCCCTTGATCCTCTCTAGCGAGAATCTAGCCGTGTCATTCGTTCCCACATGAAGGATGATCAAAGGGTTCTTACCCGCTCCTCTTAGGATCCTTTTCAACCTCAGGTCCACATCCCGTATTTTAGCACCCGGTAGACAGCACACCCTTCTGTTCTCCGGATCGGCCCTGGTCACAGGCCTGTCCAACCTTCGCAGTATGGAATCCCCAATCACGCAGACCTGCCTTCGCCTGGGGACAGCACGGTCCTCTAACCTATCCCCCGTTCCCCCTGGTATCAAGCTCCTTCCATTCCTATCATCCCTTGTGGTTCCCCTTAAGCCATCCTGTATCCTCCCTGGGCCCAAACTTGGTGCTACTTCCATCGACTCCTCCCCTTTTTCTATGGGACTGGCCGCTTGCCTCTTTTTCTTTGGCCTCTCACCGTCAGCTACCACTTGCTGTACCTCTTCCTCATTCTCCAAACCTTCAAACCTGTTCCTTAGCTCAATTTCCCCCTCACTGGCTCTCCTTTTCCTTGGCCTGCTTCTCACGGTCACATGCTTCCACCGCCCATCTTCCTCCTCTGGTGGTCCCCCTTCCTTGGCCCCAGCCCCTGCTCCCCCCTGTGCCCCTGGGCGTTCCCCCTCAGTTACTGCTTGCCATTGCTCCATCAGCCTCTCAAACCCCCTTCTATTCTCTATCAGGGTTTCCACCTGCAGCTCTAGGCCCTGGATCTTTTCCTCCAGCAACTCTATTAGGTGACACTTCATGCATATATAGTACTGTTCTGGGTCCCCCGCTAGGACCAGGTACATACCACAGCTGCTGCATGCTCTCATCCTCGGTGTGTCCTCTGCTGCTGGGCTCATGGCTGCTGCTGTCTTGGCTCCGCTTGGTGTTCTTCCCTGGGGGTGCAGGGCCTCCCCTTCCACCTCCCCCTGCCGACTCCCACGCTAACTCCCCTGTTGGCAGCCCTGTTTGCTGCCTCCTGTGCCGCTGCTCAGTTTTCTTTGATTATCTGAAAGACAAAAACAAAGGTCTACCCCTTCTGGGCAGTCAATTATTGCTTAAAATATACAAATACCCTTGTTGATTTTAGGCAAAACAGGGGAATTACCCCATATTTTCTTGTATATGTTTTATAGGCAGCCCAGGTTTCAGTGGCTTTTACCTTATCAGTTAGATAATTTGCATTAATACAGATGATTTCTGGCTTGCTTTTTACTTTTAACTCCTGCTTTTAAACACTGAAAGAAAACATCACCACTTATAGTGCCTTAGAGCCTAATAAATTTTCATTTACATAGCACTGTATACATTCTTCAGCTAATTCAACAAAATTGTTCATAGCCAAATGATTGCAATCTAATAATTTCTTTGCCTGAATTTATTTACAAAAATTTAAAAAAAAACACCAAGAACTTTTCTCTTTAGCATTTTTACAAAGTTCAACTACTACTCCCTCCAGCAACTACAGAGTTAACTCTTCACTCTCCTTCAAATCACTTGCTCTTTCCTTATATCACTTGCTTTGTCTTTCAACAGCCACTTACCAATTCAAATCGCCATTCCAAATATCCTCCTGAGTATTTGAAATCCCCATGCTTATATTCACTTACTTCTTCCTTCCACGAGACCCTCAAAAGTTTCCAACCTGTTCTCCAAGCTCTCTGTCTGTTGCCTGCCCGCCTGGGCCCGATCCTTTTTTTTTTTTTTTTGCGCTGAACCGTTTCTTTCATGGGCTTCTGCCCCCACCCTTCTGGTTTTTTTCCTAAAACATTTTATTCACAAGACGTCCGGAGTCCTCCCTCGTGAGGCTTGCCACCTGGGCAAAACGCATGGCCCACTGGCGTTAACTATTTAATTGCCTCTTGTAGCAAACACACTGCTGTTACGGCATATGCTGAGCACGAATGGTTACATTTTAACAAGTCCCTGAAGGACTGGTACTTGCTTAGCCAGGGCTTCCTTTTCTCCAACTACTGTATTGCCCAGTCCTGCTACGACTGGGGGTAGATCCTTTCACCTGCCACCCTTCCTGGTCAACCAGGGTGGAGAGAGGAATGCTAAACCCTTCTCCAGTTCTCAGACTTACTGCCGGTGAGAATGGGCACACCTTTAATTATGCAATCCTCAACATATTACACCAACAATACCAAACAGAACAAACATAAAATAACAAGGGTAAAACAAATAGATGGTGTAAATTCTGCAGGGCTCCCCCATTCTCTATTGCTCACCAAACTGTGACAAATTTCTGTTACCAATTTATGCCTCATGTCAGGTGATCAGGCTGACACTGCAGGACGTTGCAGGATAGAGAAAATACACCATATAACCAAATTTTAAAGCTTCATTAAAATGATAAAACAACAATGGAGAGTGTTGGGAATGCTCCCACATCACTCAAGAAAGATATAAATGCCCCATACTTACACATATCCAGACTGGCCACGTCTGTATATAACATTCAGAAAAGGGGAATAGGTGGACGGGAGATTATCCTGTATACAGCTTGTTCAGAATTTCCAACATGCTTCCGCTCTTGGGAAGGCTGTTCTTTTACACCCTGGAATCTCCTGCGGTGTCTCTTTCAGAGATTCCAGTCCAGGTCAGCTACCTGTGGCTTCTCCAGTGTCACCAAGCCACACCAACACCGGCATCCGTCACAAAGTCAGACTGTTGGATCTCACCAAACAGTTAAGCTTTGCAAATGTAATCTCAGTTCTGTAACTTGTACTGCCTTTAGTTTGCCTGTCTCTATTTTTCCACAGCCAGCTGGGGCTGAAAGCAGTTGTTTTTTTTTTTTGTTTTTTTTTGTACTTAACATAGTTTATGCTGATTTTTGACCTTGAGCATAAAACAACTTTTTCTTCATCTCTCTGCCAAGCTGAATTTCAAATTAACCCATTCCTAGACAAATTGCTCACACTGTGTCAGAGGCTTTTCTTTGGTGATTAAAAGCTCCTCTGAGATATATGATCTTATCTAGATTAAAGGTACCTTTTAATGGGCATTGTTTAGATGGATCTTCACGCGTATAAAGATTCCAATTCTCTAAATACCTGCAGGTTTTAGAACCATAATGTACGTACATATAATATGCTGGGGTACCCTTAGGGGGTGAGGTGGAATGTTTAGACTGTCCCTTACCCACACGGAAAAGAAGGGGGGGGAAGAGAAGATGGGTTCACACGCTCCTAGACCCGATTACAGTTTTGGCTTCCAGCATACCAATAGAACAAGAAACAAAAGTACCCCTACCAAAAAGAAAAGCCAGCCCTGGGGCTGCTCTAAGTCCCAGTAATTGTTCAGCATGGCCCACGGACTCGTGGAGTTAATGGAATTATTCATTAGCCGTGTCTGAACCTAGGTACCTTAACCAGAAAGCTTTTACCCACACACCTTCCTATTTGTGGGTTCCTTTACCGTTAGGGGCCCAAGGTCCCAACCCGCACTTCGGGGGCGTTAATCCTCAAACCCAGGAGGTAACGCACTTACCACGCCCAGAGTGGCCGCGTCCGGCAGGTGGACTCCCCTCTTCTGGTACCGTCTTGTCTCCGTGTCGGTTGGAGTTCTCTACGGAGGGGGCGTAGCCGTCCCGGCCGATTGCGGCGACCCGGAGCTCGAGCAAACCAGTAGCTCAAGGTGGCCACTCTCCTGAGCCGTCCTCGGCCGCCGGTCAGCGCCCCCAACAGGGAGAGAAGTCCCGGCGTGGAGTCGCCATTTGTTAGCCAAAAGGGCTCGTTTTCCCCCCGGAGCTTACCTAATTACACCAAGGAGGCACGGAGACAGGAAGATAAGTACCACACCCTTTATTGATCGGTCAGCTGAGCGGGTGTTCCTCTCGGCTAGTGCCAGAGAAAGAGACACACATTACATGGCCAGATGGGCCTACCTTTATACCCCGAAACAAACAACTTAGCCTACGTTTGTCTACGTCATTTGGTTGACCTGTAGAACCTGTACATGCATCTATTAGGGGATAATTGGATACGCAGGATACATATATCATTTTGTGGGGGCTACAAGATACATCTGTTGAGGATACATTTGTCATTCTGAAGGGGACACAAGATACATCTGTTGACCCTTTGTACTAGATACTTTGGATGCATACATGTGAACGCAGCTGCATACACTTGGGGAGCCAACATATACTTGGGGAGCCAAACAAAACTGATAAGCGAAATAGCTGACTTAGGTAGATACACGGCTTTCAGTCTAATGAGTTCTGTAAGCTTTCCAACACAGTTTGGACAAGCATAATATAACTTTGGTTTACTCAGGCCTAATACGGAAAGGCTTCATTAGCACTATAATTTTCCAACACTGGCTAATTTAAATATCACCTGGTTCTCTGCCGGGTGGCTCCACGGCAGAGCTCGAGAGTGGCCTGAGTGTGGCCCCACCTTATTTGCATATATTAAAAGCGGCAGTTTGGGGCCATTGGGGTAAAATAGGGGTAAGTTTTGGGGTTGGGCCCCACATGTTTAGTGCAGGCTGTGGGGAGCTGGGCTGAGCAGAGCCTGCCCCGACGGGGTGTGTGGTCACTCTGAGCTGGGAGCGTGTTGCCAGATATGGGGAAGGGGCTGGGTTGGGGGTGAGTTTGGCTGTGGAAAGCAGGAAGTGATTCTCTTGTTTTTGGTGTCTGGGTGGAGTTCTCATTATGTAAATAGAGAGCAATGGGGAAACAATGGGATTTGAGACTCATGCTTTGGGGGCTGCTGGGGGGCCTGACCTGAGCCACTGGGGGCTGGCTGCTGCTGGGTGGGGCTGTCTGGGTGCTTGAAATGAAGGGTGGTTCCTGGTTGGCTGGTGCTGGCCTGCCTAGTGTTTTCTGACAGCTGATCTCTCATTGGCCCTCACACGGGGCGGGTCTCTGAAACCTGGTCTCCCATTGGGCCCTCCCCAACTGACATTTCTGACAGGCTCAGCTCCCATTGGTGACGTTGTCTGACAGCGACACGGGGCGGAGCCGCCAGGGCCTTGTGCGCTCAGAGCTCAGCGCCCACCCGCGAGAAGCGGTGCGAGGCCGCGCGGGGCCGTGTCCCGCTTCCGGGCGGAGGAACAGAGACCGTAGCAGCAGCGCCACCAGTGATTTCCCTACACCCCCCCTGAATTTTCCCAACCCCCCCCCAGTTTTGTGAGCTAGTTACATACCAATTTAGTGACTGTTTGGAAATCTGAATTGAAACTGAAACATTAATACACACTTTAAAAGCTTATACAGTGTATGATAAAATATGTGTATCTGAAAAAGTATAATAGATTTGAAAAATATGAACATAGACTAGCTTCCTTGCTTCCTTATACAGCTGTTTTTATGATGTCAGTGCATTCATTTTGGTGATGTTGGCCAACCTAATAATTTCAAATGATGATTTGTAAGCAAAGTCTAAATGAGCTCTCCCTGACAGCTAGTGATGAGCTGGAGACTAAGGCTTCAGGGCCAGATTATATTTACATTCACACCTAATCTACCTAGGTATCCAGCAAACAGAGCTGTGTTGTCCAAGTGATAGATTTTGGCTGGGGTTGGGTTACAAACCACTTGAATGTGGGGGAAGGGGGGATGAAATGTTGTTCTTATTGTATGAGTAAAGGGCAGTAGAACTGTACTTAGTCTGTGATGATTTGAAGGCATCAAGAGAGAGGGTGGGGACCTGTCCCTCTCCACTGTTTAAAGACAGAGCTGATTAGGCTCCATAGATAGTCTTTTGTTCTGTTAAGTGACCACTGCAGCTGAAATCACTGACAATCAGGTCTAAGTGCTTAGTCCTGTTGTGGGGACAGTGTTCCTGTGGGTACAGTGTTTTTGTGTAAGAGACAGCCCAGACTGCACTAGCAGCGAGGTTCCCACACTGAGAGATCAGCTGAAATCACTGAGAGCTGGTGGAACCTCAAGAGACCAACTCGCAGAGGTCACAGTGGCAGGTGACAGCAGAAGGTGACTGTGCAGGGCCATTGGCAACAGAGCGGTGGAGTGAACGGTGGCACAACGAACAGCCGTGGCCAGAGCGAACTGTGCCTTTTTGTCCCCCACCTGGAAGGTGTACTCACGTGAAAGCACCTCTGAACTCTGTGTCTCCACTGACTAAGGATGACACCAGTGAGTGGAGTGTGGTGGAGGGAAAAGTGAGGGGCATGTTAAATAAACATTTGTTTGTTGGACTATATTTTAGTCACTTTGCTCCAGAATGCTGGATTTGTGACTGGGAATGGAAACTTATATAAATATGTTTCCCATTAGGCCAAGACTTTTAAAATGCAGTATTTGCCAAGGTTGTTATCTCACATTGTTGCTATCTTGAGAGGTCATTATGTTGGGGAGTTTCTGTACTAAACATTTTTATTATAATTAATTTTTACATAAGAATGGTCATACTGGGTCAGACCCATGGTCCATATAGCCCAGTACCCTGTCTTACAACAGTGGTCAAGGCCAGGTGCTTCAGAGGGAATGAATAGAACAGGGAATCATCAAGTGATCCCTCCCCTGTTGCCCATTCCCAGCTTCTGGCAAACAGGCTAGGGACACTCAGAGCATGGTGTTGCATCCCTCTCATCCTGGCTAATAGCCACAGATGGACCTGTTCTCCAGGAATTTATCTAGTTCTTTTTAAAATCCTGTTATAGTTTTGGTCTTCACAGCATCCCCTGGCAAAGAGTTCCCTGGGTTGACTTTATATTGTGTGAAGAAATACTTCCTTTTGTTTTTTTAAAACCTGCTGCCTATTAATTTCATTGGGTGACTGCTAGTTCTTGTGTTATGTGAAGGATTAAATAAAATTTCCTTATTCACTTTCTTCACACCAGTCAAGATTCTGTAGACCTCTATCATATCCCCATTAGTCATCTCTTTTCTAAGCTGAAAATTCCCAGTCACTTTAATCTCTCCTCCTGTTTCATACCCCTCATCATTTTAGTTGCCCATTTCTGTACCTTTTCCAATTCCAATATATATTTTTTAGGATGGGTGACCAGATCTACACACACTATTCAAGGTGTGCACGTACCATGGATTTATATAGAGTCAATATGATATTTTCTGTCTTATTATCTATCCCTTTCTTAATGATTCCCAACATTGTTTGCTTTTGTGACTGTTGCTGCACATAGAGTGGATGTTTCCAGAGATCTATCCACAATGACTCCAAGATCTCTTCCTTGAGTGTTAACAGCTAATTCAGATGCCATCATTTTGTATGTATAGTTGAGATTGCTTTCCAATGTGCATTACTTTGCATTTATCAACATTGAATTTAATTTGCCATTTTGTTGCCCAGTCACCCAATTTTGTGAGATCCCTTTGTAACTCTTCGCAGTCTGCCTGGGACTTAACTATCTTGAATAGTTTTGTATCATCTGCAAATTTTGCCACCTCACTGTTTTACCCATTTTTCCAGATGAATATGTTGAATAGGACTGGTCCCAGTACTGACCCCTCACCGATACCACTATTTATCTCTCTCCATTCTGAAAACTGATAATTTATTCCTACCCTTTGTTTCCCATCTTTTAACCAGTTACTGATCCATGAGAGGATCTTCCCTCTTACCCCATGATGGCTTACTTTTCAAAAGTCAATTTAAATTAAATACATTTTTTTAAAATTATATATTTTTTTTAGAAATCTAGATCTGTTATGTGTTTTGGTGTAATTTGCATGATCATTTACTTTATTCACTTTCTTCACATCAGTCAAGATTTTATAGACCTTTAGCATATCCCCCCTTAGTTGTCTCTTTTCTAAGCTGAAAATTCCCAGTCATTTTAATTTCTTCTCCTGTTTCATACCCCTAATCATTTTAGTTGCCCTTCTCTGTACCTTTTGCATTTCCAGTATGTCTTTTTTAGGATGGGGAAACCAGATCTGCACACAGTATTCAAGGTATACATGGGCCATGGATTTCTACAGAGGCAATATGATATTTTCTGTCTTATTATCTATCCCTTTCTTAAAAAAAGCAAAGATTTCAGAGTAGCAGCCTTGTTAGTCTACATTGCAAAAAGAACATAGGCTTTCGTGGGCTACATCCGATGAAGTGGACTGTAGCCCACGAAAGCTTATGCTCAAATAAATTTGTTAGTCTCTAAAGTGCCACAAGTGCTCCTGTTCTTTTTAAAAAAGCAAACAGAATGTTGGGAATCACTGACTGCCGCTGCACACTGAGTGGATGTTTTCAGAGAACTATCACAATGACTGCAAGATCTTTCTTGAGTGTTAACAGCTAGTTCAGACTCCTTCATTTTGTATGTATAGTTGAGATTGTTTTCCAATGTACATAACTTTGCATTTATCAACATTAAATTTCATCTGCCATTTTTGTTGCCCAGTCACCCAGTTTTATGAGATCCCTTTATAACTCTTCGCAGTCTGCCTGGGACTTAACTATCTTGAATAATTTTGTATCATCTGCAAATTTTGCCACCTCACTGTTTACCCATTTTTCCAGATGAATATGTTGAATAGGACTGGTCCCAGTACCGACCACTCAGGGATACCACTATTTATCTCTCTCCATTCTGAAAACTGATAATTTATTCCTACCCTTTGTTTCCCATCTTTTAACCAGTTACTGATCCATGAGAGGACTTTCCTCTTACCCCATGATGGCTTACTTTTCAAAAGTCAATTTAAATTAAATACTTTTTTTTAAATGTATATTTTTTTTAGACATATAGACCTGTTATGTGTTTTGGTGCAACTTGCATTATTCTTATGTTAAATTTGAATAATCCTAACAAAACATTTACTTTATTCATATCTCTTTTATATATCCCATTGGTCCTGACACCCCCCCTGTAAATTCGAACACCCCCCCTAATTTCAATTCCTGGGGAAACCACTGAAAGAGAGCCATCAGCCGGTCCTTAGTTACTACTTGGTAAAGGCAAGTCAGTGGGGTCCATCCATCAGAAAAAGAGTCCCAGGACTTCTTGCTGGGTGCCAGGGTGCAAAAGTGGCGCATTCCCTCCTGGAAAGGGCTGTGTTTCGAATGTCCGTCCAGTGCGCGTTGAAGGGAAGGATCTGCGTGCCTGGGAAGCTGTGTCCCTCCAGAGGCGCTTGAGAAGCCAAAGGGGCCGTGGGTGAGTTTGTGATGAGGTGAGTGTGAAGTGTGGAAGGGGGAGGGTGGCAAGAGGAGGTTTTGAGAGGAAAAAAGGTGCTGCTGAGCTGGTAGGGGAGGGCAAGGTCCCAGGCGGGTGTTGTGTGAGGAGCTGTGTAGGCCCGGAAAGGCGTCGTGCTGGGCAAGGGCAGGTGAGGAGGGCCAGGGCTTTTCCCAGGGCTGTTGCTGCGGCCAAAGCCTTTGGGAAGCAAAAGAGGGCCAGGGGTGTTGTTGCCTGCTGGGGCCCATGCGACGGTGTAGGTGTACGCTGACCGTAGCTAGTCTGTGGGAGTTAGGGCCACTCAATGTGCTCCTTTCCTTGTTAGTATAGTGATGAGTATCCCTGCCTGTCATGCAGGAGACTGGGATTCAAATCCCCGATGGGGAGGGTGACCCCTTTTGAAAGGGGGACAAAGAAATCCCTGGCCTGCCCACCACATGCCTTCCATTCTCCTTCTACTGCCACTTCCCTTCGCACCCCTCACTGATGACTTTCACCTCCAGAGAGACAATTACCTCGCAAGGACACGCTCGTCCTGTCCTTCCGCCCCCGGGCCCAGCTTCGGGGTCTGCATGTGGGGGCACGTTTCAGAGCGGTAAAGGGAAATAGGCTGCCCAGGGGCATGAGCAGTGATTTCCCAACACCCCCCCCTAGTTTTGTGAACTAGTTACATGCCAAACCTGGTGGCTGAACTTCGCGACTTTGTCCTCACCCACAACTATTTCACATTGAGGACAATATATATCTTCAAGTCAGCGGCACTGCTATGGGTACCCACATGGCCCCACACTATGCCAACATTTTTATGGCTGACTTAAAATAACGCTTCCTTAGCTCTCATCTCCTAATGCCCCTACTGTACTTGCACTACACTGAAGACATCTTCATCATCTGGACTCATGGAAAAGAAGCCCTTGAGGAATTCCACTGTGATTTTAACAATTTCCATCCCACCATCAACCTCAGCCTAGATCAATTCACTCAAGTGGTCCATTTCCTTGACAGCACTGTGCTGATAAGCGATGGTCACATAAACACAACCCTATACCGGAAACCCACTGACCGCTATACTTACCTACATGCCTCCAGCTTCCATCCAGGACACACCACATGATCCATTGTCTATGGCCAAGCTCTAAGGTACAACCGTATTTGCTCCAATCCCTCAGACAGAGATAAACACCTACAAGATCTCTATCAAGCATTCTTAAAACTACAATACTCACCTGCTGATGTGAAAAAACAGGTTGACAGAGCCAGAAGAGTACCCAGAAGTCACCTACTACAAGACAGGCCCAACATAGAAAATAACAGAACACCACTGGCCTTTACATTCATCCCCCAATTAAAACCTCTCTAGCGAATCATCAAAGATCTACAACCTATCCTGAAAGATGATCCCTCACGCTCCCAGATCTTGGGAGACAGGCCAGTCCTTGCTTACAGACAACCCCCAAACCTGAAGCAAATCCTCACCAGCAACCACAGAACAACAACACTAACCCAGGAATCTATCCTTGCAACAAAGTCCGATGCCAACTCTGTCCACATATCTATTCAAGTGACACCATAATACGACCTAATCACATCAGCCATGCCATCAGGGGCTCGTTCACCTCCACATCTACCAATGTGATATATGCCATTATGTGCCAGCAATGCCCCTCTTCCATGTACATTGGCCAAACCAGACAGTCTCTGTGCAAAAGAATAAATGGGATGCAAATCAGACGTCAGGAAATATAACATTCAAACACCAATAGGAGAACACTTCAACCTCTGGCCATTCAGTAACAGATTTAAAGGTGGCAATTTTGCAACAGAAAGCTTCAAAAACAGACTCCAACGAGAAACTGCTGAACTTGAATTAATATGCAAACTAGATACAATCAATTTAGGCTTAAATAGAGACTGGAAATGGCTGAGCCATTACACACATTGAATCTATTTCCCCATGTTAAGTATCCTCACACCTTCTTGTCAAACTATCTTAAATGGGTCATCTTGATTATCACTACAAAAGTTTTTTTTCTCCTGCTGAGAATAGCTCATCTTAATTAATTAGCCTCTTACAGTTGGTTGGGCAACGCCCACCTTTTCATGTTCGCTGTGTGTATGTGTGTGTGCATATACATATATCCTAACTATATGTTCCATTCTATGCATCCGATGAAGCCATTTATCAACATTGAATTTCATCTGCCATTTTGTTGCCCAATCACCCAGTTTTGTGAGATCCCTTTGTAACTCTTCGCAGTCTGCCTGGGACTTAACTCTCTTGAACAGTTTTGTATCATCTGCAAATTTTGTCACCTCACTGTTTACCCATTTTTCCAGATCATTTATGAGTATGTTGAACAGTAATGGTCCCAGTACTGACCCCTCTGGGACACCACTATTTATCTCTCTCCATTCTGAAAACTGATAATTTATTCCTACCCTTTGTTTCCAAGATTTTAACCAGTTACTGATCCATGAGAGGACTTCCCTCTTATCCCATGATGGCTTACTTTTCAAAAGTCAATTTAAATTAAATACATTTTTTTAAAATTATATATATTTTTAGAAATCTAGACCTGTTATGTGTAACTTGCATTATCCTTATATTAAATTTGCATTATCCTAACAAAACATTTATTTATTCACATCTCTTTTATATATCTCATTGGCCCTGACACCCCCCCCCCGTAAATTCAAACACCCCCCCTAATTTCAATTCCTGGGGAAACTACTGGGGGCCGCCTCCTGCCTGGCGAGAAGCCGCAGCACCAGGGGGGGGCGGGGGGTCACAGGGCGCGATGGGTTTCTGCGCGCCTCTGTTTTCTGCCGGTCGAAGGGTGACGGTTCCTGCCCGTGGGGGCCGGGGGGTCCCGATGGCAGCTGGGGGCTCTGGCATCCACCTGCGGCGGCTGGGAGCTACGGGGCTGCAATGGCTGGGGGCTGCGGCTTCTCCTCACCCCCCCGGTGACTGGGACCTCCCGGCTCTGCCTGCGGTGTCTGAGCGCTGGGGGCTCCTCTCCTGCCCGGGGCGGCCGGGAGCTCCAGGGGCTTCGGAGCTGCAGGGTCTATTAGCAATGACATGGGGCTGCAGGGTCCTCACACCATCAATGCCTGTTGGGAAATCCTGGGTCCATCCGCAGCACCTGGGAGCTCTGGGGTCCACTCGTAGGAGCTGCAGGGTCCATACGCAGTGGGGTGGGGCTGTGGGGGCTCCCCGGCCACCCATGGCTGCTGGGAGCCCCAGGGTCTGCCTGTGGGAGCTGTGGGGAGATGAGGGGTTTGGGGTGGAGGAGGGGGCTCCATGCTGCAGGGTGGGGCCGAGGGATTCAGAGTGCAGGAGGGGGCTGTGAGTTGAGACAGGGGGTTGGGGTCCAGGACGGGGTGATGGCTCTGGGGTGGGGGCAGGGATGACGGGTTCCAGGTGTGGGAGGAAGCTCTGGGCTGGGGCAGGAGTTTGAAGTGCAGGGGGGTGAGGGCTCTGGGGTGCAAGAGGGGGCTCTGGGTTTCGGGGGGTTCAGGGCTGGGGCAGGGGGTTGGGGTGCAGACTTACCTCGGGCGGCTCCTGGTCAGCGGTGCAGCAGGGGGGACCTACTGGCCACTTCCAGGGCACAGCGCGGTGCCCTAGGACACGTAGGGACCAGCCTGCCTGAGCCCCGCAGCACCGCTGACCGGACTTATAACGCAGTCACCCCACTGGGAGCTCCAGGGTCCCCCTGTCACCAGGGGCGGCTCTAGGCACCAGCAAACCAAGCTGTTGCCTGGGGCGGCCAAATCTAGGGGGCGGTAGGCTGGGCCGGTGGACCTGCCGCAGTCATGCCTGCGGGAGGTCCACCGGAGCCGCGGACGACCGGACCTGCCGCAGGCATGACTGCGGAGGGGGCGCTCGTCCCGCGGCTCAGCTGGACCTCCCGCAGGCATGACTGCGGCAGCTCAAGCGGAGCCGCCGGACCCGCGAACCGTCCGCAGCCGTGCCCGCGGGAGGTCCGCTGTTCCCGCGGCTCCGGTGGAGCTCCCGCAGTCATGCCTGCGGCAGGTCCGCTCGTCCCGGGGCTCCGGTGGACCTGCCGCGGGAGCTCAACCGGAGCCGCGGGAAGAGGAAGGGCGGCGCAGCACACCGCGCTGCCTGGGGCAGCCTATTTTCTAGAGCCGCCCCTGCCTGTCACATGTGGTACCTGGGAGCTCTGGGATCCACCCACAACAGCTGGGAGCTGTGGGGTCCATCCGTCGTGGCATGGGCCTGTGGGAGCCCCTTCCGACACTGGTGGCTGATAGCTGTGAGGCCCCCACCAGCCGACAGCTCCAGTCTTGCTGCCCCAGGGCTGAGGTGGAAAATGTCACTGAGATCTCTGAAAGTCACAGATTCTGGGACCCCCTTTATATAATCTTAGCCTTAATAGTTGTTGACTGTCTCTCTCAATCTAGTGGTCTGCTCTAGCGCAGATGGGACAGGGAAGACAGAAGCTCACCCCCCAGCACAGGTTTGGGCAGAAATGGCTCTTGAGCTATTTGCTGAGCATGCAGAGGACTTGTCTAGGCCAGTGGAGCAGCTCAGCCAGATGAGGAGCTGGAAGAAGGAGACCTGAGCAGCCTGGAGATCCCACTTTTTCTCCACAGCCACTGCCTATCAGCAGCATTCCTCCTTCTCCTCAGTGAGACCAAATCTAAGCACCTAGACAGCCAGGCCGTCTGCTTCCTGAGCCTCCCTGCCAAAGTCCTGCACCTGGCTGCAGAGAATTGTCTCACATCTTGCTGGGAACTGGACTTCTTGTGCCCAGAGAGTCTCGGCCCCATTCAGTAGAGGACCTGAGAAACAGTGTCTGCCTTTTCCAAATAAGTGCTTGGAAAGGTTTTGTTTCTATGACTGTGTGGTCTAATGGATAAGGCATCTGACTTTGGATCAGGCAATTGAGAGTTCAAGTCCCGTTGTGGTTGTGCAATTTTACCTTTGTGCTGAACGTCCTGCTCCCTTCAGGGCTGGAACCTCTTCTTGGCCACTCAGGCCAATGCTCTGGCTTCAGCTAGAGCCCCGGGAAGGAGTTGGGGGTTGGGTGTCACAAAGGCTGGGACATGAGCCCCAGGTGCTTCCAGTCTCACCTTTGCCCTTCCTGACTTGCCAAAGAAAATGGGCGGCTGCCCGGGCTAGCGTGTGGAGCAGTTTCCCTCTTCCAAGTGTGCACCTGTCCCTGTGCTGGAGGGGGGTTGCTACATAGCACCTTGGGAGCCTGGGTGTTTCTCTGCTTCTCGCCAGCTGGGGAAAAGCCTCCTGGGGTAAAATCTCCTGCCCCACTGCCAAAGTGAGCACCTTGAGTGGGAACGGTAAGAGGCCCCTCCAGGGGGGCTGGCCCTGCTTTCCTACCGTCTTCTGATGTTGGCCACAAAGCATCAGCTGCTGGCTGTGGGTGGTTTTCAGTGGGGGTTCGGCATGGCAGGGAGCAGCCTGGCTGGGTGTCTCTGTGGCTGTCTGCTGGCCACGCATAGGCATGGTTCTCCCCTCCTCTTGCCCTGCCCTTGGTTGCTCTGTGGCTTTTAAACCTTCCCTTGGATCTGTCAGCACCAGCTGCCTCTGCTCCAGGTGCCCAGAGGAGGAGAGGTGTGTTGGGCTCCAGCCTGGGACTCTGCCTCCCTCCTGCCTAGCCCTGACTATGAAGCCTGGCCCTGGCCTTCCTTCCTTTAAATGCCATATGGGCAAGAGGAAGAGTGTGGCAGCTGCAGGTACAGGGACCAAAGTTGTGGGCATCAGGTGAAGCAGCGAGAAACAACCATATGGTCAACCCACAGGACTCTCTAGCCAGACTGTTAAGCTCATTGAACCAGCCAGACCAAAGACCTATCTCCAGTGGGCATCAGTCACCCAGCAGGAGGGAAAAACCTCACTCTAGTTGATCCTAAGAGAGGGTAGCCAAGCACGTTGAGCTCCAGGGGTATGCAGCAAAATCACATATCTCCAGGAGGTCCCACTGACATTTGAACTCATATTGCAGGATTCAAAGTCCTGAGTGCTGCCCATTACACCATGGGACCAGCTCTATGTGGGTGGCAGATATTGGGAACAAGGGGCCTGTCCCTAGAGCATGTGGCCACTGCCAGAGCAAGTGTCCAGCCCGTGGTGTCCCTGCAGCACATCCAGGGCCTGGGGAGGAGGCCTGGGACATGTGAGGGAGAGACTGTGACCTGCCCTGACCCTCCAGAGACGCTGGTTGTGATCTCCCTGCGCCACAGAACAGGGTGACATGTTTTCCTTTCCCATCTTTCCTTGTGTTTTACATTGATTGCTGGGTAGTAAATGGTGTTTGCTTGAAGCACATGCAGAGAGGAGTGGGTCAGGGAAGTGCCCAGAGTGGAGACACTGTAGCCCTGTTCAAGTGATCATGACAAGATTGGGAGTCATCAAACCCCCCAGGATTCCTGGGCCCAGCCTTGTCGGGGTTACGAGGTCTCTACCACACACCAGAGTAGAAAGAGCGTCCTTGGGGTCAGGCAGCCTCTGGGTAAGGGGGTGGGGACTCAGATCCTTCCGCCAGCCAATTCCACTGGGGTCTTGTAAAATCCAGGGAAGTTCCCAACAATAGCCAGAACAGACTCTCCTTACACTTATGGTCTGTCCTCATTGCTTCTCTCTCTCCCTTCCCCCCATCTCTGCTGCTCCACCTCTAGGCTTTCTCAGCACCTGGCCCCACAGCGCTTCCTGCCAGCCAGAGACTGCATGTTCTAGGCCTGCTCGTGTGGATGTGGCCTCTCTCCTGATTGATAAGGAAAGGAACCTTTCCAGGAAATGGCCACAGCTTCTGGGAATCCAGCTGTGGCTGTGAACAGAATTTGGGTCCTGGCACACAAGGCGACTTAAAAGCTGAGTGCCCAGATAGGGGCTTGAAACCTGGACCCTCAGATTAAGAGCCTGATGTTCTACCAACTGAGCTACCTAGGCTTGTTGAGAAACATTTTCACCGTTCAGCACAAGAGTGAGCAGGCAGGCAAAAGAGAGGCAAAAAAAGTCCCAGGAACCCCTCCTTTTTCTGTTCAGCCACTGCCTGTCAGCAGGATTCCTCCTCCTCCTCAGGGAGACTAAATCTAAGCACCTAGACAGCAAGTCCGTCTGCTGCACCCCAATTCCCCATGCCTGAGCCTCCCTACCAAAGTCCTTCACCTGGCTCCATAGAATTACATCTCACGTCTTGCTGGGAACTCGACTTCTTGTGCCCAGAGAGTCCCCCCCCCTCAGTAGATGACCCAAGAAACACAGTGTCCACCTTTTCCAAAAAAGCGTGTGAAGTAGCTTTGCTCCTGTGTCTACGTGGTCTAATGACTAAGATATCTGACTTTGGCTCAAGTGATTGAAAGTTCAAGTCACTTTACAGTTGTATTGCTGCAGTTTTACCATTGTGCTGAAAGTCCTGCTCCCTTCAGGGCTGGAACCTCTTCTTGGCCGCTCAGGCCAATGCTCTGGCTTCAGCTAGAGCCCTGGGAAGGAGTTGGGGGTTGGGTGTCACAAAGGCTGGGGCATGAGCCCCAGGTGCTTCCAGTCTTGCCTTTGCCGTTCCTGACTTGCCAAAGAAAATGGGCGGCTGCCCGGGCTAGCGTGTGGAGCAGTTTCCCTCTTCCAAGTGTGCGCCTGTCCCTGTGCTGGAGGGGGGTTGCTACATAGCACCTTGGGAGCCTGGGTGTTTCTCTGCTTCTCACCAGCTGGGGAAAAGCCTCTTGGGGTAAAAATCTCCTGCCCCACTGCAAAAGTGAGGACCATGAGTGGGAACAGTCAGAGGCTCCACCATGGGGGCTGGCCCTGCTTTCCTACTGTCTTCTGTTGTTGGCCACAGAGCATCAGCAGCCGCCCTGCATGGTGGTCTGCGGGTGGCCTTCAGTGGGGGTTTGGCATGGCAGGGAGCAGGCTGGCCGGGAGTCTTGTTGCCTTTCTGCTGGCCACACATAGGCATGGGCCTGCCCTCATCTAGCCCCGCCCTAAGTTGCTCTGTGGATTTTAAGCCTTCCCTTGGAGCAGTCAGCACCAGCCGCCTCTGCTCCAGGTGCCCAGAGGAGGAGAGGTGCGGGGCTCCAGCCTGGGACTCTGCCTCCCTATCAAGCCTGGCCCTGGCACTGCTTTCTTCAAGTGCCATGTGGGCAAGAGGAAAGGTGTGGCCACAAGCACCAAACTTGGGGGCATCAGGTGAAGCAGTGACAATCCCACCCACCAGACAGCCATAGCCACTTCTGGACCCCAACCAAAGACCTGGCTCCAGTGGGGAAGGAGTCACCCAGCAGGAGGGAAATGATTCACTCTTATATAGGTGGAGCTAGGAAAGCACTTTGAGCACCAGATCTTTACCACCCACTAACACAAGGTCCTACTGACATTTGAACTCAGATTACAGGATTCAGAGTCCTGTGTATTACACCATGGGAGCAGCTTGTGCTGCCATCTCTGGACATTGGTGACGCTCACAAGACTGGCTTGTGTAAGGGACTGTTGGCCCTTTACTAAAACTGAGTGGGTTTTTTTTGGTTGGCTAGTTCCCAGTCCCAATAGAAGGGGGAAGGGTCAATGGGAAATCAGGACCCAGAGACTGACAGGCCCCTGGGGCAATGGTCACCAACTGGTAGGGAACAAGTGAGAATTTGTTAATGGAGAAAAATCCCTGGTGAAAATTGGCAAAGTTGTGCAGATTTTGAAAAGTTCCAGTGAATTTACACATGAAGATACAAACAGAGAGACAAACACACACAAAGAGAATGAGAAAATCACAGACTGCACAGGCCCACACAGACATAAACAAAACCAAACCCCACACAGCACACAGAGGCATATACCCCTAAGGGAAAGCCACACAAAACATAGAAAGAACAAATCCACACCAAAAATACAGCAAAAGCCCACAACAGGAAACACAAAACCCACATACCAAAAGAATACTAAGCAAAAAACAATCTGCATGCAAAAATCATACACACACCCACGCACACAAAACTATGCCAGGCATCCACCAAAATCGCACAGGACCCACATGCACATCAACACAACAGATGAACCCCCCCCCCCCAACATAGAGCAAGCCCGGCAGGGTTTGAGTCTCACAGCGGAGTGGGGGGGCACACCGGGGGTTTGGGGAGCAAAGACTGAGGGGGAGTCGGGGGCAGTGCTCTGGGCTCTGCTCGACCCCTCCTGACACAGACGGCTGGTGGAGAGCAGAGCCTGGTAGATCTGTGGAATCTGCCCTGCTCTCTGTAAAGCAAGGGGACCCCGGTGTCTTCTGAGCTGCAATTGTATTTTCTGCAGGACAAAATGATTGGCAGAAGCCATTTGCTTAAAGGAAACTAGCGCTGTAGGTGAGGTTTGAACTCACAACCTCAGCATGACTCCACTCAGTACTGCTCTGTAAGTACTGGGCACTAACCCATTGCACCTCTGGTGCCTGAGTGAGTGTCTTTTCTCCTTGATTCATGGATGGATTAGGGGTTGAGGGGGTTGCATTAGCTAAAACAAATCCATATTAAAGGCTGTAGGATGGCAGCAGCAGAGGTGGGGAGCCTCCTTCCATGTGATAGAGCTGGTTCCCCCGTTCTGTTGCTCAGGGGAAGGTTAGTGCTTTGAGCCCACCCGGTGCTGGAACGTCCCATGGGTGAGATTAACAAGACTCTTGAGAAGAGAAGAGAAGGGAGGGGAAGTCTTTTCTATCCCTGCCTAGCTCCATTGGTCTCCTGTAGCCCTTTCGGCTCTCTGCTCCCCTGTTGGGGAGATGCAGAGACAAGCCCCCATCTGGGATAGTCACCGAGAGGCTGTGTCCCATGGCGTGTGGGGGGCAGCGGGGGAGGGGTGGGATGGGGCTCAAGGGGAGAAGGTGTTGTGTGTGACAGTGTGTGGGGGAGGGGGATATAAATAATGGAAAACACAGGGGCAGTGACAGTGGAGCCCCGTGTCTGAGTGTTATGACCCTGTGTGGTGCTGCCATTCACCTTCCCCTCCTATGGTCTCAGCTTTCATTGAATCCAGCATTTTTTCACCTGTCCTCACCACAGAGGTGTCCCACGTGCCTCAGCTACCGAGTGTCCCTCTTAGAGACGCCGAGGACTGGAACTGATTTCAGCTGCTGGGCAGCTCTGCTAGGTCTTTATTCATTTGCACAGGAAAATGCTGAGTGTTTAAATTCATTTCAAACCCCTGCCCCCCTGCTGGGGATTGGGGTGCAGGAGGGGTGCAGGCTCTGGGGGGAGTTTGGGTGGGGGAGGGGTTCTGGGGGGCAGGCTGTGGAGGGAGTTTGGGTGCAGAAGGGGTGAGAGGCTGGTCTCTGGGAGGGAGTTTGGGTGGGGGAGGGGTTCTGGGGGGCAGGCTCTGAGATGGAGTTTGCAGCACCGTAACATGGCCGAGGCGAGTGAGGCACTTGCCTCGGGTGAGGCACTTGCCTCGGGTGTGCAAAGTGGAGGGGCGCAGCTCTACCACGATCAGCGGCGCTTCGGCGGCAGCTCTACCGCTGCTGCTTCTTTGGCAGCAATTGGGTGGCAGGTCCTTCCCTCCAACAGGGACTCAGGGACCCGCTGCCAAATTGCCACCGAAGGATGAATGAAGCGGCGGTGGCAATTCAGTGGCAGGTCCTTCCCTCCAACAGGGACTCAGGGACCTGCCACCAAAGATCCTGGAGCCGGCCCTTGCCTCGGGCACAAAAATTCCTTGTTCTGGCTCTGGGAGTTTGGGTGCTGGGTGCAGGCTCTGGGCTGGGGCAGGGGGTGGGGGGAACAGGAGGAGGGGTGGGGTGCAGGCTCTGGGAGGGAGTTTGGGGGGTGGGGGGTGGGGAAGGAGGGCGTGCAGACTCTGGGAGGGGCCGGCAGCCACTGGAGCGAGCAGGCAAACGCTGCTCAGCTCCGCTGCACTGATGGGGCCCCTTGGGGGGAGTGCCTGGGGGTGGCCAGTGGGGCCAAGGGAGTGACCTGGTCCCAAAACTGCTGTAGCCCCACAGGCGAGACCTGGGAACCAGGACTGCCAGCCAAACACCTTTAAGAGGAGGCGTCCCTCTGCCTGTCAAAAACTGATCTTCCTCCTTCAGTTCAGTGACAGCCTGAATTGTTCCCTATCCCGGCAGAGCCGGAGGATTGAAAGCAGCAACATCACACCCCTGTGTAGCTCGCAGGAATGGACATAAACACTCCCTGGTGTCTGAGGAGATGTTCAGCTTTGCCCTTGGTCAACTACAAGGCTAAAGGGAAAGGAGGTGGCGCCATGTATAAAGAGTGAAACACGACACATCATAGTTATGCCCACGGTGCCTGCAAAATCTTTTGATGTACTTCTTCCTATCAGCAGTGTATTGTTTTCTCTGGAGCCTAGGCCTTGACCAAGAAATTTGTACTTTGCTAAAATAATCGACTGCCCCTGGTGAAGACAATGGACTTGACACCCACTGGGGTGTCCCTACACAGGTACAAGTACTAAAAACAGTGGCTGCCTTTTAGCCATAGATTTTAATCAGGGCAATAAATACAAACCCCTGTTAAATCATTTCTCAGCCCGAGTCCTTCACCCACATTCCCTAGAGCATTGGGCCACCATGTGGACGTTTCATTTCTGACCTCAGTTTCACACAGAGACAAAATTTCCTTTGCACAGATCCATGAACAGCAAAACCTCCCTGTGTCTCTGGTCTGAGCCAGGGCATTCGATGCCAGTGAACCTTTTTCTCCTGCAATGGCGATGGTCAGACAGAGGGGTCATGGCACCTGCATTCCTGCCAGGGAGATATTGGCTTCGCTTTTTCTTTCTGCTGCTGTTAGTCCATGAAATATCAGGGATAGAATGCAAGGCTGAGTTCACGCGCCAGCCCTCTGAAAAATTTCAGTGCCCCAGAGAAATCCTGCCCCCTGCTATTGGAACGATGTGCTGGAGATTTGACTAGGAAAGGGACTGTCTGAATTGTCAGAGTGGGGAATGAACAACAATCTACAGCAATGTCGTTCACACAAACACACTCTCATCCTGCTCCAGCCGGAAAGGAAATGGGCAGGAATTCTCGCTGTTCAGCCAAGGACACACTTACACTGATGCAGCCATGAGTGTGCTGGGGAAACTGGTCTGAGCAAACAATTTGAAGTGACAATTCAGTGAGAACAAAATCATCATGCAGTGAAATGAACACATGTCAAGTAGTTGTGGCCGAGTGGTTAAGGTGATGGACTAGAAATCCATTGGGGTCTCCCTGCGCAGGTTTGAATCCTGCCAACTATGCAAGCGCTGCACTGTTGTTGTTGTTGTTGTTATTAGTGCCTGAGCATCCATAGTGCAAACTGGAGATAAATCTACTTTCACTCTGTCTACACTTAAAATGCTGCTGTGGCACTGCTATAGCACTTTGGAGTAGACAGTGAGTGGAGGGATTTTCCCATCCCTGTAATAGCTGCATGGACAGAACAATTCTTCCTTTTCTTTAGCACTATCTAACCCGGGCTTAGGTCACCTTAACTATATGGGTTTGGGGGGGGGGTCACACCCTGGGAGACATCGCTTTGCCAGTTCAGTGCCCTGCATACACCAGCCCTTAGATCCCTCTGGGTATTTCAATGCAGGCACTGACCTGTGAGAGGAAAACATCAGCTCACAAACACAGAGACTGAATTTCCCACTTTTAATCTCACTGCACTTTCCAGAAAGTCACAAAATTCAATTCATTCTTGCTAGGACAGAGAAAAAATAAGTGATACTAAGTTTTTGGCTTGATTAAATAAAATTGTTTAATTGATATAGTAAAAATCTGTACTGATTCCTCTAACTAACACCATAACGTGAAATAGGAACAGAGACAAATCTTGTCAGTGACGACTAATTTCACAAATGATCTTCCCATTATTAATTTCCACATTGCCCCTATTGGAGGTCTGGGCATCTCCAGTGTCATTGCTCTGTGTTCACCAGAATTGTTCTTGGACATTTGACTTCCTCTGCGGCATGGGGCTCGGGTCACTTGCTGGAGGATTCCCTGCACCTTGAGGGCTTTAAGCCACAATTTGAGGACTTCAATAACTCAGACATAGGTTAGGGGTTTGTTGCAGGAGTGGGTGAGTGAGATTCTGTGGCCTGTATTGTGCAGGAGGTCAGACTAGATGATCATAATGGTCCCTTCTGACCTTAAGTCTATGAATCTATGAATCTAGTCCCAAATTTGGAAAACTGTGCAGTTCAGAATGTGAATAGTGACCCCGTCTCCTTCCTGCACCTGCTCTACATTGCTCCACAGCAGCTTCTCCCCATGCAGAGTCACCCCAGCACGGCAGTGCAGCCGCCCAGGGTTCAGCAGGGGCCCCTGGCAAGGACAGTGGGTGCAGCTAACAGCCCAGTGTGCCTGGCCCTGAGGCAGCTGTAAAAAAGCAACACTCCCCCCAGAAGTACAGAGACTGAATTCCCCAATTTTAACATCATGACCCCCTGTACAAAGCCACACGTGTCAGTTGTATTTTCACAGGGAGATGCAAAAATCAAGTGACCAATTTTTAAGTTGAGTAAATAAAGTTGAGGAGATAGTTATTAACCTCACAAAAATATACTAAAGATCCCTCAACATAACACCTGAAGGTGAAATATGAACAGAGACAAACCATGTCAGCAAAGGCTCATTTCCCAAACGATCCTCAAAATGTTACCAATTCCCACCCCTCCTCCACAGGAGCTCTGTGCAGTGTAACTGTTCTGCAGGCAGCTTCCCATTAAATGCTGTTGTGGGACATTCCCAGGCCTGGAAATGTACCAGTGACAGAATTTGAAGAGCAAACCTGGCTCCCCGCACCAGGCGGGATTTGAGTGTTTTGTCCCTGTCACTTAGTCTTTGTCAATAGTACAGATGACAGGGGCAGGACTCCAGGCTCTGCTTGAGGGATCCTGGCACAGGGGCTGGGGGGGAGAAAGGATGGTAGATTCTGACCTGGAGAGGAGGTAATAAGTGAAGGGGGCATTTTTTATTAGCCCGCTCCTGAGGGTCCCCAGGGCTTGAATTCTACATTCCACAGGCCAAATGAGGGGGTGATACTACTTGGTTAATGAAAACCAGTGCTCTAGGTGAGGTTTGAACTCACAACCTGAGCATAGCTCCTCTCAGCACTGCACTATAAGTACAGTGCACTAACCAATTGTGCCACTGGAGCACCTGTTAACTAGGATTCTCTGAGACTCCTAGGTTGATACAGGCGACAGGTGACCCCAAAACATTCTCAGTGGAGCTGAGAGCAGGTAGCGACAAGTGTTGTACTCGGTGGGGTGGATCCTTCTTAAGGGTTCCAGGCCCCATTTGACCCTTTTGATCTTCCCTGTGTAATAACAGAGCTGGTTAAGACTCAATGGAGAGTCTTGCTGCAGACAAACAGATCTGAAATCACTGAGAACCAGCTCTAAGCATTAGTCCTGCTTTGGGACAGTGTCTCTCATGCAAGAAACTGCCCAGTCTGCGCTAGCAGTGAGGCTCCCTCACTAACAGCTGAAATCAGGGAGAGCTGTGGGAAGTGCAGGGACCCAGGGGTGCCTGAACAGGGGGGAACAACACCCCAGGTGCCCAGAGGAGGAGAGGTGTGTTGGGCTCCCGCCCGGGACTCTGCCTCCCTCCTGCCTAGCCCTGACTGTGAAGCCTGGCCCTGGCCCTCCTTCCTTTAAATGCCATGTGGGCAAGAGGAAGAGTGTGGCAGCTGCAGGGACCAAAGTTATGGACATCAGGTGAAGCAGCGAGAAACAACCATCCTGTCAACCCGCAGGAATCTCTAGCCAGACTGTTAAGTTCTGGGACCCCCAACCGATAGCCGCCCATTGAACCAGCCAGACCAGAGGCCTATCTCCAGTGGGCATCAGTCACCCAGCAGGAGAGAAAAACCTCACTCTAGTTGACCCTGAGAGAAGGTAGCCAAACACATTGAGCTCCAGTGCTTTATAGCAAAGCAACGTGTCGCCATGAGGTCCCACTGAAATTTGAACTCAGATTCCAGGATTCAAAGTCCTGAGTGCTGCCCATTACACCATGGGACCTGCTGCTATTTCATTTTCTAGGCCCCTGTGACTCTCAGCTGGCTGGTTTGCACTCTGCACTTATTGCTTCCCACCATCAGCTTCCTCTCGCGGGACTCTCTCTCCTCCTCCAGTGACTGTGGTCCTGCACTACCGGATCTGTGGGTCCTGCCCTGAGTCCCTGCATCCCCCTGCTTTGTCTCCATTCCCTGCAGGCTGCAAAAATGTCAGGGCAGGCCGCCTCCTCCCTTCACTCGATGCTCCCGCTCATATCAGCTAACTGCAGCCTCATCTCCTGGAACTCAGCCAGCTGTCGCTTGATCCGGTCATACAGTCACACGCTGACCGGCTCCCCTGCCTGGATGCTCTTGTGGAAATCCCACAGGTGACACTGCAGGACTTTGCACTGTTGGTTTCTTTAATGTTGTGGTGTTTCCCCAGCCGCCGGAACAAAGCCGCCAACTCCTCCCTCACCGACTCCCACCTGTGAAAGTAGAATAAATTATATTGTAAAAATAAGAATGGATTAAAGAAATGTTGTATGTACCTTTAAGCAGAAATAAGAAATGTTGAAATACAGGTGCCAGGAAAAGAAACATTAGGCATAAACAATGGTGCTAATGGCAAAACATTAACAGAAGATGGGTAGTAGTTAGTAAGGAAATAAAATATGCATGCCTAGCCCAGGTAAACTTATCTGATTCTGCTTCCTTTGTTATCTTGTTAAGTCCTCATCCTTTTATCTGTATAAATAAGATAGTTTGTGTCTTGTATGGGGCTCACATTATCTGGGTGTTATTAGCAGAAGCGCTGTGCTAATAAAACAGAGTGGTCTGACAAACTGTGAGTCCTGAGTCTAACTTTGACAATTTGGAGGTTCCACCGAGATGGCAACCGTCTTCACTGGGGCTGTGTGATTCCTGACTGTTTTTGTAGGACGACCGTGGAAGCCGGCACCTGGGCATTTGGCCCGAGCGGTCCTCCACCAGAACGGAAAGGTGCACGACCACAGTGAAGTCTACGCCATTGAACCTGTTGGTTCCCACTCTGTTCTGGTAGGGATCCCGGGATCTGACATCAGGAATCTGGTCAGGTAATTATTTCTGTGTTTTGTCCGGACTGAGGACTGTTCTGTCTCTGTGTCTATCCGTCTTCCTGTGGAGTGTTTGAGTCTGGGTGCCATCTCTGTCCGGGGATCGGCCGACCAAGGGGTTCCTGTCCCTGCGGTCTGAGTGAGTGGAATCTGCACAATTGCAGCCGCACCACACTTTGGGTAAAACCCCTGGTGTGAAAGCAAGGGCAATTGAGGCAGTAGCCTGTGGGCTCCTTTTGTGTGTTGCACTGGGCATTGCTCTGACAAACCCGAATTTCCTTCTTGTGCGATTGGTGTGTGAAGTCCTCCTGTATGGGTAACCAGACGTCTAAGTAGGGACAGTTCCCTAAACGAACGCCGGCTCATTTTATGTATTTAGGATGGGTCCAGACTCCTGTAAGAAGGGTCCGGACTCCTGTAAATTTCTGGAAAAATGGTCTAGGCTAACTCAGGGGGATCCCAAAACTCAGTGGCCACTGTTAAAATCTTGGAACAAAGACCGAGTGGACATCTTAAAGGACAAACTCGGCCAACCTAAAACTAAATTGGCTAAAGAAGAGGTTAATTGTTTCATTCAGTGGTGGGAAGAGGCAAATCGTAGCTGGACAAAATCAAAAACTCGCCTCTCTCAAATATTCAAATAATAAGTTGAAAGCTTTATTAAAAGCCTCCTCTCCCACCACCAGACCGAGCGCTCCCCTTTACCCCGTTCTCAAAAAAACCACCCCGGATCAATCCAACCCCCTTAATACTCCCATCTCATTGTAAAAAGGACAAAAAGCAGGATCGGGCCCAGAAAAGCAGGCAAGCAACAGATAAAAAAAAACAAAAAAAACCCTGAAAAACAGGTTGGAAGCCCTAAGGGCATAGTGTAAGGAGTAAGAAAAGCAGTAAGTGCAGGCATGAACCCCTGGAACAATACTTAAAATGGTGAAATCTGAGGTGATAAAGGTGTTATTTTGGGAGATAAACGAGTGATTTAAGGAAAGAGTGAAAAGTTAACTCTACAAAGGCTGGAGAGAATTAAGCAGTTAAACTTTGTGAAAATGTTAAAAAGGACCATGTTAAAGAGAGAGAATTCTTGGTTTCTTTGCAGCCATTCTGAAGGGAAAATGGACCCTTTTCCAAAAGAATGCCTGTAAATAATCCAAATATATATAGAGCTATGTAAAAACAAAGCAGTGTAAAGGAATAGAAAATGTGTATGTATCTATTTGTCTGTCAAAATATGTAAAGTTCTAAGAAGCTAAACCAGCACATCTGGTTTGTAAAACTCCTGTTTTGTAGGTGTAAGATAAATTGTTTTTGTTTTTTGTTTTTAATGCCACTAAAAATTCATTTGACTCTTAATTCAAAGTTGCAAAACTGACAGACCTTTTTGCAAGACACAGGTAATTAGTGTTGTTTGGCTTTGGGATTTAGCATTTAACCCTTAAGGGGTAACTTGATTCTTTATAAAATTTAAAATGTTTTTTTAAATAAAAACCAAGTCATGGCTGCAATAGGGCAGTCAAAATCAGGAGACTAGGGAGAGATTCTGGAGTCTTTTTGTTTGGTTGGTTGTTGTTTTTTTTTTTTTTGGTAACAATAGCAGATAAGAGCTGTAGTGAAAGAATTAAAAAAATATATATATATTTTAACAGTGCCCCTCTGAAGCAACAGCAGAGGTGAGGTGCACAAAACAAAAAGAAGCAATGTTAAAAACACTGAGCCTTAAAATGGCTCTGTGTAATCAGACTGTCACTTTTGATAAGGGTACATGAAAACTCTGTAAGAAAAAAGAAACAGTTACATTGTATGTAAAAATTAATATGGCTAATGTTTAAAAAAAAAGTTGTAATATAGAAGGAATGTGCTTTTTCCCTAGGACATGTGCAGTGTATATTGTAAAAAGGGGTAAAAGAAATACAAATGAAATATGCTACTGAATTAAAATCCTATTAGGGCTCCAAAAAAAAAAAAAGAGCCGCAATAGACTGTTTTCTTTTTCAGATCTGTGTGTGTTTTGTAAGCAGGAGTTGAAAGTGAAAAGAAATTAAAACTCTGGTGGAAGTTAATTGTGTCCCTTTTAAGACAAAGTCTCTGAGCTCTGCTAATGGCTTTAAATCCACAAGCCAAGCCTGTGTTAATGCAAATTACCTAACTGATAAAGAAAGGTAAAAACTGCCAGCACAGAAGAAATTGCCTAAATAAAAGACATGGTATAACAAGATCCCTTTAAGAGATTTGATGCTAAATGTTATTGTTAATATTAAACATTGAAATAAATTTAATGTTAGTAAGTACCCCGTAACAACGTATAGTGTGTATGATTTTTGAAAAAAACCTTAAAGGTAATATGGTAATAATGCTTCTCAGCTATTACCTGTGAATAAACTTAAAGCTTAACACAGCAGGAAAAACATTACAAACTTGGTCTGCTATATAAAAAGAAAAACTTTAGTTATTAAATTCATAAGGTGGTATACCTCAACAGTGGAATAATTTCCCCATAACTCTTAAAAAGTAAAACCCATTAAAACCTGGCCTGCCTATAAAAAAAAACAAAAACCCACAGGAAAATATGGGGGTAATTCCTCTGTTTTGCCTGCAATCAGCAAGGGTATTTGTAAAAGAAAGAAATATTTTAAGCAACAATCAATGCCACCCTGAAAGGGGTAGAAAAATGTTATTTTTGTCTTTCAGAAAATCAGAAAAAGCTAATACCAGCTACAGAACAACCTATTACAAAAACACATAAGTTAAAAAAAAAACATACTGCAATAGCTATGAAATGTACTAAAATGCAGATATTTAGAACATAAGATGTTTTGGATAATATCAGAAAATATTAAGGTTTTGATGCATCTGTTAAATCAAAGGAAAAGATTATTGTTTAATACCTATCAATATAACTGAATGCAGTATGTCTCCAGTATGGTAAGACAAAATTTGTTAAGTGAAGAAATTGTTGTTAAAATTGCACACCAACAGGCTCTGGAAGCAAAAAAAATAAAAAGTTAGCCCACTCCACAGATTGCACCTGGGATCCTTCTGGCTACCTCAAACCTCAAGCCAGTGGGCTGGGGAGGAAGGGAAACTATTGGACACTAGAGGTTGTACCAAGTAAACTCCTCAAAAGTGGGTATGCTTATCCATGCCTGTTGCTCCAAAGCCCTGTAGTAAAGACACCTCACTAGGATCCTGTATGTGGGATAAAATTAATAATTAGGCCAAAGTATTGTATAACGGGCAATGTGTGTGTTAATTCTTGGAAAGAAGTGTTTTAAAAGAATAAAAGTGTTAGCAACCCACCAGTAGACAAATGTACATGTAATGTAAGTACTGTGTTTACCAATAATCACATTTACTATTTGCCACAACCAAAAAGTCTCAGCTTACTGTAAGCTGATTTAGCTGAGTTCTCTATCAGTCTTGGCATTAAATGGCAAACAGTTACCCATTATCTGTTTAAAAAGGTAACATAGTTCCTAAAAACAAACAAACAAAACAATGTGGGAAACAGAACCATTCATATTATCTGGATGGTCTCCCACAACTACTGGCATACTAATGTTACTACCCCTAATTGTTTTTGGTTTTAAATTGTATGTGTTTAATTAAAATGTTTAAAATATGCTGGTAAATAAAACAAATGTATGCAAAGCTAAAGCCACAGGCCCAAATCACCTCCCAGTATTTTACTACATAAGAAGTGACACTGGCGATTGATAATCTTAGTGTCAAAAGGGGGATATGTAGGAGCTGGACTTTATAATGTATAATTTGATTTCATCCTACCAGCCACCCTTTTTGAATAGCAGAAAGAAATGACCCTCTGGGACTATAAGATTCTGTTTTCCCATATGCATTACAAATTGGGCCCTCTCTAACTCTTTGTTTTAAGATTTAGGTAGTAAGAGACAGGATTCTCTATTGTGTCTATGTTAAGTAAATTAGAGAAACATTGAAGGCCTGGGTCTCAATGTAAATTGTCTTGGTTAATTGTAAAACTTAGCAAGGTTTAATTTGCAATGCCTTTTTGCTCGATATAAAATACTACTGTTTGTATTCTCAATCTGTTTGTGTGAATGAGGAATGAATGCATCAGGAAAAGATAAGGTGTGAAGGCCATTGTTATAGCCAGAGTCAAGAAAAGAAGCAAAAAGACTTAAAGAGTATCAAAGAATCATCAGGCACTGCTTACTACCCAAACTGCTGTTAAACTGTCTGGCATCCGCAGCATGAATACATGCTTTGCCGTGTAAGAATGCACCACCCCAGCGAACCAATCATCACCTCAGGACCACGCAGAGTCAATTTTGACTCCAGAAGATGACGTAGAGGAACAGCCTGCAATACCTTACAATCTACGTTCTCGTAAGGGTTGCCAGAAGCAGACGACTACCTAAAGCAAGGCCCAAGAAAAAGCAGTAGTGAGCCTAGCGCCTGCTGCCTGGTGGACATAAAACTGTGACTACAGTTCCCTCAGTTGAGGTTGTCAGAACCAGAAGGGCCCTGCCTCCAACATGTGGTGCCTGTTCCTCGGCTGTTGGTGTCTGTAGGTCTGGGGAGTCCACAATGACAATTCTTTTATCCAGCAGCAAGTGTGGATAGCTCAGACCCTTAATATTTCTAAATGCTGGGTCTGCAGCCACATCCCAGCCCACTGTCAAACTGATGTTCCTGTCCTGGCTATCCCACTCAATTCCCCAGACCTCACTGGAGGACCTCGTCCGTTTAATACAATATGGAACAGTAATGACACCTGGGAAGAGACTATTGGCAGTTCCTTTAACCCACTTGGGGGAGTAATACACCGGGCAAAAAGGCTCCTGAGGTTAAAAGAAGTAGTTAAAATAATGGCAAATAAAACTGGAGAAAGTTTTAAGAGCCCTGGCCAAAGAAACAGGGGCAATCCGACAGGTGGCCCTCCAAAAACGTCAGGCATTGTACATAGTGCTGGCGGCCAAAGGAGGGACCTGTGCTCTCATTAAAAAAAAAAAAAAAAAAACAATGTTGTGTGTTTATACCTGACGATACCAATAAGGTAATAGATCACGCTAGCCACTTAGAACAAATCGCATATCTTCCCCATGAAGAGCCGAGTTCTTTATGGAAGTGGCTAAGCAACCTGTTCAATTTCTCTGGCCTAGGAAACTGGTTGTTTCAGGGAGCCCTGACTATCCTGTTTGGAATCTTAGTGATTTTTGTATGTTTTCAGTTAATCTCCTGTTGTATCCAAAATTGTGTAAAATATGCCACCCAGGTGACTGCCCCAAAACAGAGTGCTAATATGATGATTTTGAATATTGCTGATGAACAAAGAGATAAAGCGGTTAATATGTGGAACCCAGTAAAATTTTGGTCATGGCGTAAGCTTGACCAAAAGGAGGGATTGTGAAAGTAGAATAAATTATATTGTAAAAATAAGAATGGATTAAAGAAATGTTGTATGTACCTTTAAGCAGAAATAAGAAATGTTGAAATACAGGTGCCAGGAAAAGAAACATTAGGCATAAACAATGGTGCTAATGGCAAAACATGAACAGAAGATGGGTAGTAGTTAGTAAGGAAATAAAATATGCATGCCTAGCCCAGGTAAACTTATCTGATTCTGCTTCCTTTGTTATCTTGTTAAGTCCTCATCCTTTTATCTGTATAAATAAGATAGTTTGTGTCTTGTATGGGGCTCACATTATCTGGGTGTTATTAGCAGAAGCGCTGTGCTAATAAAACAGAGTGGTCTGACAAACTGTGAGTCCTGAGTCTAACTTTGACACACCAATCCCCCTGGTAACCACAGAACCCTCTGATGCTTTCCCGTTCTGCCAACACCTCCAGGCCTCACCCCCCTGTTCCTTTATCTTGCAAGCTCTGGATGTTCAGCTTCCAATATCCTCTGCCCTGGGTCAGGGAATTGCCCACATTGAGCACACGGTGAGAGCTGTGTGATCCAAACAGTCCATTGGCTCCACCCTGCACTGGTCAGTGCGACTCCTGGCCTGTCCCCGCAGAAAGGTGTATCCCCTCTGCGGATGGTGTGAGCTCGGGTCAGAGGAATAGGAGGCTATCGCCCACCCTCCACTGGTTCCACTGTGGAGAAACACGTCCTCTAAGCCGACCTCACTACAGACCTGCACCAGGTAGTGCTCATCATAGAAGAGTTTCCTCTGACGGTCGGGAAAACAGGACCAGCAGTCCTCAGGCCGGTGCAACAATTTAAATCCCCCCTGACACCAAACACTGTGCAGTCTAGAAGAAGGGAGCCAGTTCCTTCATAGAACTTTCCTTTCATGCCTTAATTGGGGACCATACACACTAATATAGCCGTAACCAGTGCCATGGAGCACAAAGCCCACCAGTAATGCCCTCCCTGGTCGGAGCTCCAGTCCCTTCTGTACTTGCACCGCAAATGTGAAGAACAAGACTCCAGCCCCATCATTCTTCCCTGGCCAGGAGGACCAGAGAGATGGGCCCTTCCTCCAATCACCCTCTGCCCATCAAGCTACCCTAGAGTTGTTAATGTGCATTTCCTGAACACCCACCATGTCCAAGCCCAGCTGCTCCAAGACACTGAACATCAAGTGCCTCCTCCTGAGCCCCCAACTCCCTTCCACAGGGCCACTTTCACACATGCCCCTTCCCTGGTACTGCCCTCCCTCAGCTGCACAGAAGAGTTTTCATCCTCTATATCTGCCTGTCACTGCCCAGCACCCCCTCTAGCACTCTCTTCCTGCCATATTGGGTCCACCAATAACTCACTTAGGAGAGACAGCTCCTGTCCCTCATTGTTAAAGGTCAGGCCAGCCAATTAGGGGCAGAAGCCCACAATATCTTTTCCTACTGCAGAGCCCAAGCTCAGGGACTCACCTGGGGTGCAGGCACCACTGTGCTACCAGAAAACAAGCCACCACTGGGCAAAGAGGGACAAAAGGGTCTGCCAAAGCCTGGGATTGAACCAGGGACCTTTAGAACTTCAGTCTAACGCTCTCCCAACTGAGCTACTTTGGCAGCTGTGTGGTAATGTTTGTGCCTGTTGCTTCTCTGCCCGAGATATTTTTGCAGCAGTTGCAGACAAAAAGGACGTCATTGTGAGCGGCCCATGAAGACAAGACTCGCTTTTCCCTGCCTTGCTCAGCTTGACTTGCTGACTCACCCCGTTCCTGCCCTAGTGCCCGGGTTGACCTGGTGGTGGAAGGGGACTGGGGGCCAGTGGCGCAGGGAGGAAGTTGAGCTGGACTCTGAGCTAGGCTAGACCCTGGCGGTGAGAGTCTGGCCACCGCCTGCCGCCCCACCCTGTTGTCCTGGCTTCCCCCACTGGGCGTCATTTCGGGAGGGAAGTGGGGCTTCTGCCTCCCCTCCCCGATTTTCACACCGCAGAGGAGTGCGAACAGGAAAACGAACGGCTGCTCCACACCCCCACCGGAGGCACCTGACGCCCATAGCTGCTCCCCCTGCTCCCCCCCAGCTGTGCTACTGAGTGGAAGCGTCCTGTGCCCATCACACAGAGCTCGATTAATCAAAACCCTCTTCTGCCAGCACCAGGCCTCCTGCGTCTCACACTGGGCCTGCAAGCGAGGGGGCGGCTGGCACAGCGCCAAGAGTCTAACCTGTGAGGCAGGAGGCGGCTGACGCCCGCAGCCTGCTGGGGAGCTCCCAGAAGTTATTAAGGGACAGAGACTCCTCAATGCCCTTAGTAACAAGGGTTTGGGGGTCACCGAGGCCAGTAAGGGGGTCACTATGTCGGCCCTATAACCCTGGGTGTCAGGTCACTGTGCAGCTTTGATCTAGAGCTCGGATCCCAACAACCAACCAGCAGCCCACAGCCTCCCCCTGGGTCTGCCCTACATGGTTACTCCTTACAGGCCGACCTTACCCCCCTTCCAGCCCCGGATTCACCCCCTAATCATCCTACTGCCACTCAGAGCCACAGCCGTGGAGGTGCTGAAGGAGGGAGGGGCGACTCTAGGGTGGGGTTCTTCTCTAAAGGTGGCTGGCAGAAAGGTGGTGCTCTGCTCTGTCAGCCACCTGCCCAGCTGCCTCGCTGCCAGGGGATGCAGACGTTTCTGTAAGGCCATTAAATGGGTATTTGGCTTCTGAGTGAATGTGAGGAATGTGCAATCGTGAGAGGGAATTTCCATCCTTCTTTCCACTGCTCTTCAGGGCCCCAGTGGCCTAATGGATCAGGCATTGGCTTCCTAAGCCAGAGATTGTGGGTTCAAGTCCCATCTGGGGTGAAAAACTCCTTTCTTCTTGTAGATTGCAAAGAAGCCTTGGTGTTATTTTCACCAAGGAAGCTGGGATATGTTTGAACCCAAAGTACTGGATCTTGGGAACAATCCCCCAGAAATGGCATCTTCTACTTGACAAACGCTTTCTAGACCCATCAGTAGCAAACACTTAATACTAGTGTTTGTCTGAGAATAGAAGGAAGGGGAGTGTTTACTCCAAACACCTCAGTGAGTGAAACAGACAGAAAGAGCAAGGCCATCCTGAGAGAGAATGGATCTGTCTGGAGACAAAGCAGAACCTGAGAATGAGCAACAGTGTGAAAAGAAGAACTTCAAATGTGTGTTAGGTGTTAGTTAGGTTGGTCTGACAAATTTCAAGAAAATACCAATGCTCGTAGACTGATGCGGACACTGGCTGCTTCTGATCTTTTACTGAGAATTTATTGAGAAATATTTTCCTTAACTATGTTATGGAATATTGGGTGGGCTATGAAGGCACCATTCCTCCTGCTTTCGCCCTTCGAGACAACACGGCTACATGGCATGCGGCCAGTGCTCACCTTCCAGTCAACTGCTAGAGAAGACAACACAGACAGGGATGGCAGCAGGGCAGACTGGAGCTCCACAGAGATGGTGGGACCAGCCCACCATACACAAGGCTGAGCCAGCAAGTGCGGTGTGTGCTTCACTGTGTCCCTACTCACTGCACATGGTGGTGGAGGGCAGTTACTGAGTTTGGTTGGTCTGGCAAATTTAGGGCTTGGCTACACTTGCAGAGGTAGAGCACTGGGAGTTAAACCACAGCAGGGAAACCACTGCCGTGTGTTCACACTGACAGCTGCAAGCGCACTGGAGTGGCCACATTAGCAGCTCTGGCAATGCCACAGAGAGCAGTGCACTGGGGTAGCTATCCCAGTGTACAAGTGGCTGCAACGTGCTTTTCAAATGGGGGATGGGGATGGAGTGTGACAGGGAGTGTGTTGTGTGTACATGGGGGGAGCGGCAGTGTGTTTGGGGGGCTGACAGTGTCTCAGCATGCTGTCTTGTGTGTTCGGACAGCAGCAGACCCCCCTCTCTCACACACACTCACAACAGCAGCATTCCACACTAATGGTTGCTTTGTCCCAGAGCAGATAAGCAGCCGGCTGTCAGAAACGGAGCTTTGAAAGGGGATATCCGCATGCCTGCAACCGATTTCAAAACAATGACCAGAGTGGGCACTTGACTTCAGGGGATTATGGGCCATTTCCTGCTGCCAAACATAGTGCAATGATGCAACACGTCATCCACACTGATGCCAGGGCGTTTCAGCAGGGCTCAGCAAGCTTTATACTTCTCATGGAGGTGGATTACCAGGAGCGCTCCACCTGCAGAGCCCAGGTGCTGCATGTGCCTTGCCAGTGTGGACACCTCAGGAGTTAGGACCCCTGGGGCTGCTTTATTGCGCTCTAACTTGCAAGTGTAGCCAAGCCCCTAGACTATGTCACTTGTTTGACTTACTTGTGCTATTGTAATAAATACAATAGACGTGCAATGGTCAGAAATCGCACCAGCAGAGAAGTATATTGCAGGGAAACCATAAGGAAATTAAGAGTTTAAATTATCTTCCACATGTCCCACGTCTCACTAAAATGAATCCAACTCACAGGTCACATGGGGAGAAGTATCAGTGTCAGGATGCTACATTGTTAGCACAGTAAATGAAGTTGCAAAATAAATGATGTTTAAGTGACCTCACTCTATTTTTTACAATCCTGTGTTAAGAGGTAATAGATACAGATGTGCACCTGGCAGGGTCGCTTGGAGGACGAAGCCTTTATGCTTCCATCCCCCACCACTGTCAAGTTTTAGCAAATTAGGACAAGTCAGCAAATAAGAACAACCTCAGGTCTTAGTAACTGCTGCAGGTAGCAAAGTCCTACAGGGAGCAGTTTCTGGCACTACACCAGCCAACAGTCCCTTACATGACCCAGTCCCGTGAGGGTCACCGATGGGCAGAGAAGGCAGCATGAGCTGGTCCCATGGTGTAATGGGCAGCACTCAGGACTTTGAATCCTGCAATCTGAGTTCAAATCTCAATAGGACCTTGTGTTAGCTTGTGGTAAAGCCCTGGAGCTCACAGTGCTCAACTTCCCTGCCTCCAGCTGTGCAAGAACCAATCTTTCCCCTCCTGCTGGGTGACTCAGGCTGTGGTGGGTCAGGGCTCTGGTACTGGTCCCTGAGGGTGAGGATTATCACAGATTCACCTGGTGCCCACAACTTTGTGTTTTCCCTATTGCCCACCTGGCACTTGAAGAAAGGAGTGTCAGGGCCAGGCTTCATAGTCAGGGCTAGGCAGGAGGGAGGCAGAGTCCCAGGCTGGAGCCCAGCACCTCTCCTCCTCTGGGCACCTAGAGCAGAGGCGGCTGGTGCTGACAGCTCCAAGGGAAGGCTTAAAAGCTGCAGGGCAAGAGGAGGGCAGGACCATGCCTATGTGTTGGCCAGCAGACAGCCACAGAGACACCCAGCCAGCCTGCTCCCTGCTATGCCAAACCCCCACTGAAGACGTGCTTAATCCACTTGCTGATCAGGAGGAAAACTTGTCAAAATCTGTGTGCGAGGAGAACCCGCTTGGCTCGGAAGGAGAGAGGAAAAAGAGCGAGTGAAAAAAATAACCACCGAGAGCAAGCGAAAAGAACGTGAAAGGCAGAGAAAGAAATAAAGGGAGAGAAAAAAGCATTAGAAAAAGAAGGAAAGAAAGCAAGAGCATGAAAGGTAGAGGGGAAAAAAGAAAGCAAGAACATACAAGCTAGAGAAGGAAAGGAATGAAAAAGAAGAAATGAACCACAAGCGCTAGTTGAAGCTGGAATGGGACAGTCAGAGAAAGGACAGACAGACCTGTTAAGTAAGGTTGAACCCCATATTTTTCATGTTGGGGGAACAGGCCTCCCCCATTTCCATCCAGGCCCTGCTTGGAGGGACCATCCATAGGTGCCTATTGGCACCCCCATGCTCCGAGGAGGGGGCAAGCCCCTCCCATACCCTCCCCTCGGGACACGGGCTCTCCCCAATCCCGACCCCCTTCCTGCACGCTCCTGGGAATGGGGGTAAGGTGGGGGGTAGACGTGTGCTGAGCAGCACCGTGGGTGTCTCTCTCTGGGGCGAAGGAAGAGGATATTTTTTGTACCAGAAGGAAAGAGCAGGGGGCGGGGGCATTTGTGGAGCCGGGGCGCACACCAGAGACAGGAACTGAACACAGCCCAGCGTGAGCCCAGTGCCAGTTGGAGCTGAGATGCCCATACCTGGAGGACCATCTCCAGAACCTACCTTGATGGTGCCGTCCATCACCGCTCCCACATGGAGCTTCCCGCCTAGACCTCCCTGGACGAGGTGAGGTGGTGCATTGGCAAAGGGGGCGGTTTGAGCAGGGTTCTGTGTGTGTGTGTGTGTGTGTGTGTGTGTGTGTCTAATTTTGGGAAGTGAAGTCAAACTGCTGGGGCTGGTTTCCTATTGGTGTGACCGATTTTTGCAAAGCTTCCCTCCCCCCCCCCGCCCCACATCTTCTTTTGGCACTAGGGCTTTCTGCGCTGCCGTTGACAAGGGCAGCGGCACAAGGGGCTCAGGATGGAGAATCAGGGAGCCAGGGGGAGAAAGGGTGCACGGGGGTGTGTGTGTCACAAGGATAAGAATCACATTTAGCCCATGCACGGCAATGGTGGTGCACTCATGCACTGCCACAGCTTCTAGTATCACGACTATTTATCTGTACAACAGCAGCACCTACAGAGACCGGGGCAGAATCAAGGCCCCCGTTGTGCCAGGCACTGCCCAGACACAGCAAGATACAGGCCATGCCCCAGAGAGTTTACAGGCTCCATATCCAAAAAGTGGGAGGAGAAACTGAGGCCCAGGGTCAAACAGCAGCACTGAGAGTAGAACCCAGGAGTCCTGACTCCTCCTGCTCTAACCATTAGACCCCACTCTGCTCCCAGAGTTGGGGACAGAACCCAGGAGTCCTGGCTCCCCAAAGGGGCGGGAGTGGGGTCTAGTGGTTAGAGGAAAGGAAGATGGGTGTCAGGACTCCTAGGTTCCAGTCCCAGCACTGGGGTTAGAGTAGAGTCTCGTAGCTTAGCACAGGTGGGGCTGGGAGCCAGGACTCCTGGGTTCTTCCCATCCCCCCCTGAACCACCTTGCACAGCAGGAGGGGGCTGGGCAGGAAGCAGTGATGGGGTGAAAACTACCAAGAAATGCAAATCCTCCAAGGAGCCTGTGCCAGGAACCGGGTGGTGCAGAAACCATGGCCCCATCCCCACCTCTGATCCCCCCTTGGCTGGCACTGGATCGTACCCCCTGTGCCCCCAATCTGCCCCCTGAGAGCCCTGGGGGGCAGGGAATAGCCATGGTGCCGGGCCCCCCATCCAATTGAAGTATTCAGTGTCACAGTGAAACAAGGTGTGTGCACAGAATGGGGATGGAGTGTTGGTGTGTGGGTGGATGGATGGATTTTTGCATGTGTTTGTGTATGTGTGGTTTTCTGTAAGGATTTTGTGGGGGGGGTATTATTACAGCTGTGGGGGTTGTGTTTGTGGCTGTGCAAGTGTGTGTGTTCATGTGGCTGGATTTGTGCATGTGTTTGCCTCTGTTAGCAGTTGTGTTGATGTTGGCTGGATTTGTGCGGGTGTTTGTGTATATTAGCAAGTGTGTATGTGTGTGTGGCTGGATTCATGGATGTGTTTGTGTATGTTTGCAATTGTGTGTGTGTGTGTGCATGCTCTGCTGCTCTCTGCCGGTGCAACAACCGTTTCTCCGTATGTCACAGCCCCCATACCGTTGATCCCGGTGGTGATTTCCCCATGTTACAAGGGCTGGCTGGTCTGACCCTTCTCCCCTCTGCACAGTGTGGCGGGGGCTGCAGCTCACCCCCTGTGGGGCAGGAGTGCCAAGGTGCGGGGCGCTGGGTTCCGATGCACCTGGAGAGCAGCTCAGGTGAGGCAGGTCAGGGCCTGTGGTGTCCGTTCTGTGTTGCCTGGTACTGGGCCATTGCACAATCCCCAGCCACGCCGCACAGCGCACCCCGAGAGGGGGCAGGGGGCCAAGCAGATGATCCAGCACGAGGGGGAGGGGATGTGTGGTTGGGGGGAGGAAAAGCCTTGGGCTGCACTGGGGGAATGCAGAGCAGGGGTGACACCCCAGAAACCTGCAGCAAAGGCATGGACAGGTGGGATGGGTGGATAGAAGGGCCAGCGAGACTAAAATCTAAAAGGGGAGTGTGGGGTCTAGTGGTCAGAGCGGGGGTGTGTGTGGGGAGCTGGTGGTTAGAATTCCTGGGTTCTATCTCCAGCCCTGGGAGGGGAGTGGGGTCCAGTGGTTAGAGTGTGTCAGGGGGAGAGCCAGGACTCCTGGGTTCTCTCCCTGGCTCTGACTCTCTTGTGCAATCCCTCGGCAGTTACCCAACTCACCAGCATGTGGGAGCGAGGGGCTGGGGCCGGGTTGTGACATGGCCCAGAGTCCTGTGCTGCCCCTTTGTTACCCAGCCCGGAGCAGGGCGGGGGATGGCCTGGGACACCCGCTAAGAAAGGCGCTTCTGGTGGGTTTGTGTGTGGGTCACGCTGCCCCTGGCTGGATAGACCCCTCTAGGCAGTGATGAGCTGCCAAAATCTTAACAACGGGTTCCCTATAAAAAGTTCTGATTTAAGGGATGTGCGAAAGCATGTATTTTTTGTACCAATAGGGTTACCATACGTCCATATTTTCCCAGGAGGTGATTAAGAACCGAAAAGCCTGACATGTCCAGGAAAATACAGATGTATTTTAACCCTACCTAAAGTTCTTTTTTAAAAAGATGGGTCTGAACTAGAAATGAGCTCCGTTTCACATGTGTGGGTGGTGATCAGGGACAGTCTCAATTTTTGGGTCTTTTTCTTATATAGGCTCCTATTACCCCCCACCCCCATCCCGATTTTTCACACTTGCTGTCTGGTCACCCTAGGGTGTGCACATGTGTGGGTCCCAGCTGCTCCCTGCCCCCACCTCACTGAAGCAGGTGTGCAGGGTTACTGCCCTGGGAACTGCAGGGCACCAGTGGATGTGGGGCTGGCTGCAGATAGGGGCGTGGGGCAGGGCTAGCTGGAGGCAGGGAGTGACACGGGCTGGCTGTGGGCAGGTGATGCAGACGGGCGGCAGGGGGTGGCTGTGGCAGGGGCTGCAGGCAGAGGCTGGCTGCAGGCAGAGGGTGGCTGTGCCAAGGGCTGGCTGCGGGCAGGTGATGCAGACGGGCGGGCTGCGGGTGGCTGGGGGCAGGGGGTGGCTGGCAGGGGCTGGGGGAGGGGCTGGCTGGGGCTGGCTGCGGGTGGCGGGGGGCAGGGGGTGGCTGTGGGCCGGGGGCTGGCAGGGGGAAGGGAAGGCGGGGGAGGGGCTGGCTGCGGGTGGCTGCGGCAGGAAGGCGGGGGAGGGGCGCAGACACTCACACGGGCGGGGGGCTGGGAGCAGCGGGACGCAGCCGGGGACTCCCCAGGCAGCAGCAGCAGGAGCCCCAGGGCCAGAGGTCCGAGCAGCAGGAGCAGCAGCAGGGCCAGGCGGCAGCTCACATGGCTCTCGCAGCACAGCGCAGCGCCCCCCGGCGGCCGGGAGGAGGAATTACAGGCTTCCCAGGCAGAGCCCATCAAAGCTTCCCTCGCAGGGAAGCTAGTTAACAAGCGGTTCTAAAACCGCTTCTAAATTTAACAACGGGTTCGCGCGAACCGGTGCAAACCGGCTCCAGCTCACCCCTGCCTCTAGGTCAGAACCAGTCTCAGCCCGGGTCAGACCCTGGGAGCCCAGCCCCATCTGTGGCCACGGCCATGTCTATTGGTCTCCTGGAAAGGTCCATTCTCATGGGTAGCTGTCCAGTGGCAGTGAGTTCCACAGGCCTCGGCACACGCTGTGTGGGGCAGGAGGTCCTTGTGTTGGGAGCAGTGGGAGTGAACTGTGTGCAGTTGTGTCTCTGAGCACAATTGTGAATATTCTGGGGTGTGTGTGTGATTGTGAGTGTGGCTGGGGATGTGATTGTTTTTCTTTTTGGGGGTTGGGCTAGCATGCCCCTCTGGGTGTGTTGTGTGTGTGTTCTTGGGATTGTGTGAGTCCCTTTGTGCATCAATGTGTGTGTGTTTGTGTGTGTGTGTGTGTCATTTGCTGCAGGATACAAAATCCTGCAAAGCAACCACACACACAGAGCGGGGCTCAGCCCCACCAGCAGGGGGCAGCAGGGACACACACGTCTCCCCTGGGCCAGCTTGGACAATTTCCCATCACGACCCGCCACAGTGCTGGTGCCCCCCACACGGGGGTGAGTAGTGACTGGGCAGGGGGGGCTGATATGCTGGATTCAGAAGGAAGCACTTTGCAACATCAGTCAAGGCCTTTAGCAGAGCTGGGACACAGACCCAGTGACCCGTGCACCACCCTGGGAGGGGATTGGGGTCTAGTGGTCAGAGCAGGGAGGGGGCTGGGCACCAGGATCCCTGGGAGTGGAGGGGGTCTAGAGCAGGGGGACTGGGAGCCAGGACTCCTGGGTTCCATAGGGGAGGCTGTTTGTTTCCTGGGCTCCCCTCCCTAGAGATCCCAGCCCAGCCCCCTAGTGGAGAGTGAGTGGCAGCGGGGGAAGTTGCTCTCCCACTTCACAAACATGATTCAATTCCCGCCCCCCTTCCATGGGCTGTGACATTACAGAGCCGCCCCCCTCCCCAAGGCTGAAAGTAGAAGCCCCGCCCTACCAGAGAAGGGTGGGGTCTATACGTAGCTCAGTGGCAATCACTGCCCCGAAGTGACTCCGGTGCAGGCACCCACAGCACGAACTCCCCACACCGGATTCTGTCCACACGCAGAGAATTCTCTCCGCCGGGATCCTTCGGTTCCTCTCGCTGCTCTCCGTCCTGCCGCCAGACACTGCTCATCTGCATAAACCCGCCCATGGACACGTGACACCTTCTGTCATTTTGGTCTCGAGTGAATGAGTTGCCCGCGGGGAGTGTGTACGTCACCGCACATCACAGTCGCCGGGCGGGGATTGTCTGTGAGCCCCGCGCTAGGGGCGGGGCTTCAGGGAGAGACCCAGCCCCATAGACAGCCTGGGGCAGGGAGCTATTGGGAAAAGGGATGAGGGGATGGGGGGAGAGACCCAGCCCCATAGACCTGTAGGAGCAGGGGATATTGGGGTCAAGAGGGGAGAACGGGGGTTGGCAGAGACCCAACCTGGGGTGCAGGGGAAATGGGGTGGGGTGGAGGGAGATGTGGGGCGGGGGTGGGGGTGAAACGTTGGTCCAGGGAATCTGAGTCACTCCCAGGACATGCTGTGCAGGGGGGAGCACAGGGCAGGGAGAGAGCCCCAGCCCCACAGAGCCCCAAAGGGATATTGGGGCAGGGGAGGATGGAGGAGGAGAGACCCAGCCCCATAGACCCCGAGAGGCAGGAAATGAGGGGAGAAGGGGGGGATCCAGCCCTATAGACCTGTAGGGGCAGGGAGATATTAGGGGCAGGAGGGGAGAAGGGGGGGTGGCAGAGACCCAGCCCGGGGTGCAGTGGAAATGGGGTGGTTTGGAGGGAACTGGGGAGGAGAAGAGACACAGGGCAGGACACATGTTGGGACAGGGAAACTGACTCACTCCAAATACATGCAGAGCAGGGCAGGGCGGAGGCAGATCATGCTGGTCCCAGGGTAATTTCGGGGGGTTCTGATTCCCCACTCAGCCGGGGGGCTCCCCTCTGGGCTGAGGAGACCTGGGGTGGGGCGGGTGCAGGGGCTGTGTGTGTGTGTGTCAGGCTGGGGGAGCTGCCTGGGCAGAGGGGCTGGAACCAGGGGCAGCTCCAGGCACCAGCACACCAAGCGCATGGTTGCGGGGAGCAAGCTGCAGGGGGCGCTCTGCTGGTCGCCGTGAGGGCAGCAGGCACCCCAACCCCTCCCCCACTCTATCCCCCAGCCCCACTCCTCCCAGAGCTGGGGAGAACCCAGGAGTCCTGGTTCCCAGTCCTGCCCTCCCCACTCTACCCCTAGCCCCTCTCTCCTCCCAGAGCTGGGGGGAGAACCCATGAGTCCTGGGGCCCAGCCCTACCCCTCCCCCACTCTACCCCCCGAGCCCCACTCGCCTCCCCGAACTGGGGAGAACCCAGGAGTCCTGGTTCCCAGCCCTGCCCCTCCCCACTCTACCTCCCTAGCCCTACTTCCTCCCAGAGCTGGGGAGAACCCAGGAGTCCTGGTTCCCAGCCCTGCCCCTCCCCACTCTACCCCTAGCCCCACTTCCTCCCAGAGCTGGGGAGAACCCAGGAGTCCTGGTTCCCAGTCCTGCCCTCCCCACTCTACCCCTAGCCCCACTTCCTCCCAGAGCTGGGGGAGAACCCAGGAGTCCTGGCCTCCGTATTTCCATATGGCTCCATCCAACAGCTCCCCGAGTTGGGAGAGACGAGGCCAAGGGAGAAGCAGGCGGGGGGGGGGGCGCTGGCGGGGCGGCGCTGCAGGGGGGGGGCAGGGCCGGGCCGAGACCCAGGACACGCGAGGTCGCGTCAGGACCCGGAGGGGGGCGGGGCCGGGTCTCTCTGGGGCGGGGCGGGGATGAGGAGTTGCGTTGGGGAGGTGTCAGGTTGACCAGGACCCGCCTCACCTGGGCTGGAGAGGACGGAGGCGCCCGGGCAGGCTGGGAGTTGTAGTTCCTGGCTCGTCTCAGAGCGGAAGTGACGGATGGTTGCTCAGACAACGCCCCCGCCCGGTGCACACTGGGAAGCGTATTTCTCTCTCTCTCTCTCTCTCTCTCTCTCTCACAGGCGGCCTCTATTGGAGGAGGGGCCGTAACTCGTCACTTCGCCGCGCCCCTCCCCGCTCCCTGATTGGCGGAGAGAGCGCGGGACAGAGACTCGGCGCATGGGGGGAGGCTCCGGTTCCCTCGCCCCGAGGCTTCGCTGCCCCCCACCCCAGGCCTCAAATAAAATCTGAACAAATAGACAAGATAGGCAAACAGTAGGATAAAGAACTATTAACCTCCATTTATAGATGGAGAACTGAGGCAGAGATGAAGGACCAGCTTTTCAAAGGTATTTAGGTGCTTAAGATGCAAAGAGATTCTTAAAGGTGCTTTTGAAAATCCCACCAGCAGGTTAGGTGCATAACACCCACCGATTTCAATAGGAATTAGGTGCCAAACCTAACTTAAGCATGACTGGTCTATCTCTCGTTCCAATTTTCACCAAAACCAATATGGTTCTGCTCACTGATGCCTAGAATATTCCTGGAATTTTGGAATTGATTGGATGTGGTGTTCACAAGTTCATGTTACAAACAGACAAATGCCATCAGGTAGAGTGAAGAACCCACTCAGTAAACAAGTTTTCAAATGTTTTCCTCACACAGATCACTTCTTCAGATAAAGAATATTTCTTCTCCCAACCCACCCTGCCTCACACCTACAGTACCCCACAGCAACAAGAGAGCTCAGTGACAGGAGAAAAGATAATTTTAGGACAGGAGTAAGGACAGAGCCAAGTGGTTTAAAAGTGATGGGTGCAGTCATTCGTTACATGATGATGGACACAGTCTGTGACATCACACTCCATTGCCAAGGAAACAATTGTGACATCTCATGCAGAGGAGTGTAAACAAGAAGCGGGCAGCATTATCTCCTGCAAATATAAACAACTTGTTTGTCTGAGTGATTGGCTGAATAAAATATTATATTATGCTTATAACATCGCAGGGTATAGATGGTCAAAACACCTGGCTTTATGCCCTGATACCGGATGGGCCGCCCCTTTGAACTGGTCCCTCCAAGCACCTGCTTGCTACACTGGTGCCTGGAGCCAGCTCTGCTCCCGTGACAAGCAGGGGCTGGTGCAGAGCGTGGCAGGGCAGGGAGATGACATCTCCCCTAATGGCGGGGCCTTTTCACAGCAAGGGCAGCACCTCCCCGCAGGAGCACAGACCCCACCTACTCCTCCTACTTTCTCCTGACACCAGCACCACCCTTCCCAGCACCACCTCATGGCAGCATCTGCTTCCGGACTCGCACCAGAAACGGGAAGTCTGGGCTGGACCTGGCAGCGGCTGTCAGGAAATGGAAGCAGGAGACATGACTACTCCCATGGTGCTGTGGGGCCCATCCTGGCTGGTGGGAGATGAAGGCAGTGGACACTACCACTCCCATGGTGCCGTAGGGGTTTCAGGTGGGGTGCCCCCCCCCACAAGGGTTGGGCTCCAGGGGAAGTTTGGCAGCTTAAGGGACTGTGGGGGGGGGGTTGCTTGGAGGAGGTTTGAGGACCAACAGCGAAGGGGAAGTTGGACACTGGCCAGAATACCAGGGAGACAAGGCAGGTGAGGTGATACCTGTTACTGGACCAGCTTTGGAGCCACACAGGGTCTTCTTCATGCAGGGGAAAGGTGCTCAGAGTATCACAGTTCAATAGAAGGTGGAACGCTCTGCTCTGAACACCAGACATTCCCCTACGTCCTGGAACGGGGGGGGCCTGTCCCCATTGTCCTGTAAACAGCCCCAACATGTAACCCAGCGGTGGCTGCATCTTAGCACCAAGACACCAGTGGTCACTGCTCCAGAGGAGATGGTACATACAGGCCATTGCTCTACGTGGTCACCAGACTGTGCACTGTCTTAGCTGGCCCCACACATTACTGCCCCAAGAGGTGAGGTACACACAGGCTACTACTCAAACTGGGCACCTGGGGTCACTGCAGCAATGGGGGGGATACATGCAGGGCACTGCTGCACATGGCCACCAGGGGGCACTGCTGCAATGGTGGGAGGGGGGGTGATAAACAGGCCTCTGCCTGAAGTGGCCGCTACCACAATGGTGTGGGGAGAGGGGGAGGGAGATACCAATAGGGCACTGCTACACCAGGGCACCACGGGGAGGTCACTGCTCCAATTAGTAGAGATACACATCGGGTAGTGCCCCAACTGGGGGCCCTACCCCAGAGAGAGAGGGGGCGGGGGAGAGAAGAGGAAATCAAAGGCCACTGCCTCACTTAGCCACCAGGGGTCACTACCTAAATAGGGGACACACACACACAGGGCACTGCCCCACCTGACCAGCAGGAGTCACTGCCCCAATTGGGGGATATACAGAGGGTATTGCCCCACGGGGATGCCAGGGATCAGTGCCTGCCATATCTGGCACAGGGGTAGAGGGGATAGGGTGACCAGATGTCCTGATTTTATAGGGATATTCAGGGCTTTTTCTTATGTAGGTGCCTACTACCCTCCACCCTGTCCCGATACTTCACACTTTCTATCTGGTCACCCTGGGGTGGGGAGGGGGCTACACACAGGGCACTGCTATACTTGGCCACCAGTGCACATCCCTAGTGGGGGAGTGACACACACCAGGAGCAGGGATCACTGCCACAAAGGGGTTGGAAGATACCCAGGGCAATGCCTGACATGGCCACCCAGGCACCCTGCCACCTTGGGGGAGGTGAAGAACACACCTCAGGCACTGACTCCTCTGGCTACCAGTGCTCACTGGCCCAATGCAGGGGTTGGGGGGAGTAAATAAACACAGGGGACTGCCCCACCTGGGCAACACGAGTCACTGAGATGAGAGTGGGATACGCAGAGGGCACTGCCCCAATGGCTGATATACATACAGGGCCCTGCCTCACCTACCCACCAGCGCTCACAGGCGCAATGGCAGTGGTGGGGTCACATAGGCAACTGCCCTCAGTGGCCACCAGGGGTCGCTGCAGCAATGCTAGGGGGGTTACATGCCAGGCATTGCTGCCCCTCGCCACCAGGAGTCACTGCTCCTACAAGAAGGCACCTACAGGACACTCCCGTGCCTGGCCAGCAGGGGTCAGTATCACTGGGGAGGGGCTATGGGGAAGCAGAGAAAGAGCAACTAACTGCAGTGGGGAAAATCGTCATCTACCGGGGAGAAAGAACGGACTCCACTAGGACATCACACCAACTCCGGCCAGGCTGGATACCAGCAATTCGAGGCTGGAGCAGCTCCAGCTAGAGGCTGGGCGGAGGCAGGTGATCTCGGTCTCTGTGCTGAGCAGGCTGCTTTGGCAGCGAGTAGGGACAGGGAACCCCCCGGCCAGGGTCTTGCTGCCCAAGGAGGGGGAGATCTGTGGCAGGCTTTGGAGTTGCTGGTTCAGGAGCCGTGAGCCGCACGCTTGTCCCTGCCTGAGCTCTCCAGGAGCACATAACACACAGGTGTGCACTGGATGTGGCACCAGTGTAACGACAGGGCCAGACTCTGCTGAGTGCTGCCTGCGAGAGACAGGGGCAGAGTCAGACGGGCAGATGGGGGCAGGAGATGACAGGGCCAGTGGCCATGAGCTGAACCCATCACAAGTCCAGCCTGTGATGTCACGATCCGTCCCTGCAGCTCTCCATCTGTCCCGCTGTCTGTCCAACCGTCAACCCCCCATCCGTCCCCAATGTATGCCACACACACCCCTTCACCCATATGCCTCACACACTCATCTATTTCCTCATGCATCCTGCTGTCCCTCTGATTGTCCCTGCAGTGCCCAGCACAAGGAGGCACAGTGGACCCTGAGCGAGGCTTTTGAGTGATGCAGTAATGGAGCTAGCGGGTGATAAGGGGGGTTCTGGGCATCTCTAATCCTGTGCCAAAAGCCATGACTGCGAGCCCACCCCTCTCAGTCTCAGACCCCACAGCCCCAAAGACATGACTGGCCACTCATGCTGTGACCCAGTTACAGCAATGAGGTCTCCCCGAAGATAGAGGGTGGGAGGAGCAACCCCCTTATCCTGGCAGGCAGGACACATCCTTCCCAGTATGGCAGATGGACCCAGCTGAGCCCATAGGAGACTGGGGGAGGGGGAGCAGAGGAAGAGGATGCAGGCAACTGAACATGACAGGTGTATAACTAGTTGTATACAGGTGTTACAAAGTGGGGCTGTTCTTAATGTTTTCTCTGAATACAGTGTGGGTGCCTCAGTTTCCCCTGTGCATTTCTCAAGGATCTAGATGGTGGGATAAGGGGGTGTGATTGTTGTAGAGCCCTAGAGTGCTAGTGTGATGCCGTCTGCACAGAGAATGGCTGAAACCCTGTCTCCTGGATACTGATGGCCTGGGCCGCTCTCCTGCAAGGTGCCAACTGAAGGTGTTGGAGAACAGAGAGATCGGGTGGCCTCCTAATGCCTGGAAAAGAGACAAAGGCCAGAGGAGGGAGTGTCAGTGCCTGTGCAGACTTCCGGGAAGCGCACGGTGTGGAAGGGGATGCTAGGATGCTTTGGAACAACTCCATACAAAGCCAGTCAGGACTCTGGGGGAGCTTTCTCTCTCGGAGCAGACTGTCTCCAGTGCAGGAAGCTTACACCTTCCTGGGTCTGACCTCGAAGCATTCAGCCCTTCCACACTGTGCGCCTTACGCAGCCAGTCTGCCCAGGCAGGTCCTGGGGCAACCAGAGGTCCCTGCACCCCCAACTCCACAGTCAGACGTGACTCTCAGCCAGACAGTAAAACAGAAGGTTTATTAGATGACGGGAACACAGTTTAAACAGAGCTTGTTGGTACAGAAAACAGGACCCCTCAGTCAGGCCCATCTTGTGGGGTGGGGAGCCCAGAACCAAGTTCTGGGTCTCTCCCCATTTCCCCAGCCAGCTCCAAACTGACACTCCCTCCTCTGGTCTCTGTGTCTCTTCAGGACAAGGAGACCACCTGATCTCTTTGTCCCCAACACCTTCAGTTGGCATCTTGCAGGGGAAACTGAGGCACCCACACAGTATTCAGAGAAAATATTAACATGTCCACAACAAGTGCAACAAAATATAATACTGTATATTGAAGTAGGCAAGTGCTGCTTCTGACTTTCCACTTTTAATTGACCCTTGTAATCTTGTGGCACTGACACATTGTAGCTTCATTTTATATCGGCTTACAGGGCGGGAGCGGGGGGGGCACCACCATTTTGGGCCCCACCAAAAATTATACAAACCTGCCGCCTATGAAAGTGGGGTATACTGTGGGTGAGTTCAAGATACAGTCAGCAAGCAGTGAGGGTACATCACGCATACAACAGTTAAAGACAGTCGTAGGTATAAATAAGCAAGCCAGGTAATGGGGCTAGAATGACCCTCACATGGCAAAGTTAAGGTCTGTCGCACTCGATCTGAGCACTACACCCCATCTGAGCTCAAAGAGCTGAGCACGCAAGAGCGGCGGCCCGGGCGGGCAGGGGGAGGGGCCCGAGCAGAGGGGCGGAGCCGCGTGAGCAGGTATGCAGATCTGTTTGCGAGCAGAGCATCGTGGGAGCGGACGCAGGCTGCCAGGCAGGGCCCGACTTTGGCACCGGGAGCTCGGGGTGGGGAAGGGACGGTCTCCGGGGGCCGCGTCGGGGCAGCTGTCGGCAGTGGGGGCCGGTGTGGGCGAGGCCGGCGGTGGGGGCGCGGCGGTCCGCCCGTGTTTTATAAGTGCGGGTCGAGCGAGGCGGCGGCGGCCGGGCAGCAGGAACTCATACTTACCTGGAAGGGGAGATACCATGATCACAAAGGTGGTTTTCCCAGGGTAAGGCTCATCCATTGCACTGTGGGTGTGCTGACCCCTGCGATTTCCCCAAATGTGGGAAACTTGATTGCATAATTTGTGGTAGTGGGGGACTGCGTTCGCGCTCTCCCCTGGTGATTGGTTTGAACAACAGACAACCGATAGTGGGCTGTTTAGGCTTAGTGCACTGCAAAGCAGATTCTCAGGAAAACAGCTGTTATTCTGGGTCTTTGGGAGTGCTCTTTTCCACAGGCCCTGTACTTCTAGGTATCTTTGTCACATGTTCCTTCTTGTAAGCAAAGCTCAGCTCTGAAACTTTACTTGGGTCTCTCTGTGTTCTTGGCTTTCCCTGGTCTTTTGCAGCTGATCCGCTCTCTAGTTTGCTTTTCGGGGGCTTGGACCGGTGCCTTCCTTGGCTCTAAGGGGAGCTGCCTGCCTGCTCTGCTTCTTTCCCTGCTTGTAGCTTCTTGCCTGGCCCTTCTTCTCGGGCTCTTCCTCTTTTGACGGGAGGACGGCCTGTCCAAAACGCCTGTCCCACCCGGTCTCCTCGTCCAACAGGCAGCCTCGCCCCCTGCCCTGGGGCTGCTTTGGCTTTTGCTGTCTGTTCCTGTCTCTTGGTGGCCACCCTGTCTGTGCTACGGAGACTAGGCTGTCACAACCCCATGCTGGAGGAGGGCTTTCCGTCGCTTGAGGCCCACCCACCGCCTCCCCGAATGCCCTTAGCTACGCTGCGGGTTAGGGCGGCGTGGCCGTGTCGCCCAGCAGCGGGTTTTCCCTTTTGCACACCTCTGACGGACGGAGCTGTTTTGACTTAACTGTTCAGCACGCACCGACCCTCGGGCCTGGGCTGCACGGGGAACGTAAATCGGCACGGCTACATCAGTCCGCGCCTTGGTCGGAAGAATTCTTCCGTCGACCTAGCTCCCGCCTTTCGGGGAGGTGGATGGCCGGCACCAACGAGGAAAACCCTCTCCAGGACCCTTCTCCGGGAACAGGGCCCTTCCGTTTGGGGAGATTATGCTGCTTTAAAAAAGAGAAATTGTTTAACTGCCTTTCTCTGAGGCAAGGTTGACTTTGTATTGCTTCCCTCGTGGCTCCTTATAGCAGTTGTGTTCTGAAATCTTTAGGGTTTGACTTCATTTATGATGAAATCTTGCTGTAACTTTATTCTAATTTTCAATGAGTAACTAGACCTGAGCTGTTTGGTGTGTTAGTGGAGGATTGTTTAAAAACCTGGGATTCCGCTTTCGGCTGCCTTTCCATTACATTTCCTCTGAAAGCCCACCGAAAGCCTCCACTTCCCACATAACTCTCTCAAACCTGCAGTCATCAGGCATACAGAAGATGCTTACAGTTTCACTCCATACGAGTCCAGTTCCTTTCTGTTTCCTGTCTAACCACTGCACACATATGGTATCCCCTCCCTACCCGGAGCTGCTTCCTGGCTTTTGCGCTCAGGACAGGAAAACGAGAATGGAGAGGTAAGCTGTGCAGTGAACTCTTCCTCAGCTCGCACTCCACCCCCCAAGGGCCTTTCGAGGTCTTCTACGGACTTCAGGTTTCATTTGATTTCCAAGGTTTATGGGCTCATTAGTTAGCCATCTCTCCTAATGCAGGGATCCTACGGGTCAGACCAAAGATGGATGGCCCAAAAGAGCTAAGAAACAGAAATAAAGGTGAGCGCTAGGCGTTACATTCAGATGAGCATCCAGAAGCTGACTGTGCCCTGGCATGTTCAACGCTGCCGAAAAGAAGGAGCTCGTCAGGTCCCTCTGCTAGCACCCAAATCTGGTGGCTAGTCGGTCTGCTGGGAAATAAGGAAAAGGAAAAGAATTAAAGGAGTCAGGCAATAACAAGGAAATGAAAAGGTTTGTCGAACGGGTTCTGTCTGATTGACTGTCTTTCCCAGCTACCCGTCCAAGTTAAAGACCTAGCCCAGTATCCTGTCTGCTGACAGCGGCCAATGCCAGGTGCCCCCTACTATACTTTTTTCATACTATAGAAAAGCTTCAGCCAGTGACACCAGCTCAGGGAGCACTCTTCTGTTTTTCTCACAGCAGGCAACAGCTTTGCCAAAGCAAAGCCTTAAAAAATTGGGTACAAACTCATCAACATTCCTCTCCACGGAAATCTTTAGTAAAAGGCGAAAGATTTATACGAACTGAAGAGAAAGCAGAGTATGTAGAACTCGTGGCAGAGGCGCTGCCGGGGCAACTGCCTACGCTCCCAAAAGTCCGGGTGACTACTCTCCCAGCCCGCTACACCGCTAGCTTTCAGAGGAAATGGAATTGAACCGATTGGCAGCCCGAGTTGGATCATCGAAACCGGGGACACAGGGAGCAAAACCAGCCCCTCGACCAGGGACTCGCTTCGCTGCACGCAATGCACTGTGGCTATGCAAATAAGATGCTCTGGCCGTCTCCGGCGCTCAAAGGAGTCTTTTCTCCGGGCTGCCTCTGCTCCTTCCCCGGCTGGGCGGAGATTGGGATGGGGCAGCTGCTCTCCTGAGACAGTCCCGCTGATGCCCAGGCGCATGGAGGATGGAGCCCGGACGAGAAGCCAGAGGGCACTTGGCCCACAGCTAAAACCCGGAGCAAACGCACACACTTTGCAAAGTAACAGGAGCCGGGATCTCGCACATGAGATTCTATCTGCCGGCCGGGGTGCGACCCCACGTTGTACCTGCCGCTTGGTCTGCCTCTGCTGCAAAGTAGCTCGCCTTGCTCAGATCCTTGGGGTTCGCTGAGCTGCAGCTCACCTTGATACATGGGAACAGCTTCAAATCATGGAATATCAGGGTTGGAAGGGACCTCAGGAGGTCATCTAGTCCAACCCAATCCCCAACTAAATCATCCCAGCCAGGGCTTTGTCAAGGCTGACCTTAAAAACCTCTCAGGAAGGAGATTCCACCACCTCCCTAGGGAACCCATTCCAGTGCTTCACCACCCTCCTAGTGAAAAAGGGTTTTCCTAAGATCCAACCTAAACCTTCCCCACCGCAACTTGGGACCATTGCTCCTCGTTCTGTCATCTGGGGCCACTGAGAACAGTCTAGATCCATCCTCTTTGGAACCCCCTTTCAGGTAGTTGAAAGCAGCGATCAACTCCCCCCTCATTCTTCTCTTCTGCAGACTAAACAATCCCAGTTCCCTCAGCCTCGCCTCATAAATCATGTCTTCCAGCCCCCTAATCACTTTTGTTGCCCTATGCTGGACTCTTTTCAGTTTTTCCACATCCTTCTTGCAGTGTGGGGCCCAAAACCGGACACGGTACTCCAGATGAGGCCTCATCAACGTCGAAGAGAAGGGAACGACCACATCCCTCGATCTGGCAATGCCCCTATGTATACAGTCCAAAATGCCGTTAGCCTTCTTGGCAACAAGGGCATGCTGTCGACTCATATCCAGCTTCTCTTCCACTGTAACCTCTAGGTCCTTTTCTGCAGAACTGCTGCCTAGCCATTCGGTCCCTAGTCTGGAGCAGTGCACGGGATTCTTCCGTCCTAAGTGCAGGACTGGGCACTTGTCCTTGTTGAACCTCATCAGGTTTCTTTCAGCCCAATCCTCCAATTTGTCTAGGTCCCTCTGTAGCCTATCCGTACCCTCCAGCGTATCGACCGCTCCTCCCAGTTTAGCGTCATCTGCAAACTTGCTGAGAGTGCAGTCCACGCCATCCTCCAGATCCTTAACGAAGATATTGTACACAACCAGCCCCAGGACCGAGCCTTGGGGCACGCCGCTTGAGACCGGCTGCCAATTAGACGTGGAGCCATTGATCACTACCCGTTGAGCCCGAGGACCTAGCCAGCTTATAGTCCACCTTATAGTCCATTCATCCAGCCCAAACTTCTTGAACTTGCCGACAAGAATACTGTGGGAGACTGTATCAAAAACTTTGCTAAAGTCAAGGAAGAACACATCCATTGCTTTTCCCTCATCCACAGACCCAGTTCTCTCCTCACAGAAGGCAATTAGGTTAGTCAGGCGTGACTAGCCCTTGCTGAATCCATGCTGACCGCTCCTGATCACTTGCCTCTCCTCTAAGTGCTTCAGAATTGATTCCTTGAGGACCTGCTCCATGATTTTTCCAGGGACTGAGGTGAGGCTGACTGGCCTGTAGTTCCCGGATCCTCCTTCTTTCTTCCCTCTTTTAAAGATGGGCACTACATTAGCCTTTTCCCAGTCATTTGGGACCTCCCCCAATGGCCATGAATTTTCAAAGATAATGACCAGTGGCTCTGCAATCACACCCGCCAACTCCTTTAGCACCCTCGGATGCAGCGCATCCGGCCCCATGGATTTGTGCTCATCCAGCTTTTCTAAATAGTCCCGAAGCACTTCTTTCTCCACAGAGGGCTGGTCACCTCCTCTCCATGCTGTGCTGCCCAGAGCAGCAGTCTGGGAGCTGATTTTGTTCGTGAAGACAAAATCACGAAGGGGGAGGGTGGGGAAGCATTGAGTACATTAGCTTTTTCCACATCCTCTGTCACTAGGTCGCCTCCCTCATTCTGTAAGGGGCCCACACTTTCCTTGACTTTCTTCTTGTTGCTAACCTCCCTGAAGAAACCCTTCTTGTTGTTACTCTTAACATCTCTTGCTAGCTGCAACTCCAAGCGTGAGTTGCCCTTCCTGATTTCACTCCTGCGTGCCTGAGCAATATTTTTATACTCCTCCCTGGTCATTTGTCCAATCTTCCACTTCTTCAACGGCGCTGCCTGCCAGTGCACTCAGCCTCACTTGGCAGGTAACAAATGGATCGAGTGGCCGTCCAGTTTCTGGAGAGTGGCTGACAACACCCGACCTTCTGCCCTGAGGAGAAACTGACGTGAGACAAGGCAGGGGAGGTCACTCTTGTATTGGACCAACTTCCGGTGGGGAGAGAGCGAGAGAGAAGCGAAATGCAAGCTGCACTCTTTCCCCAGCAGCAGGTGGGCCACGCTGCCTCTCTGATGGCCTGGCTTCCCGGGACGGGACCCGCTACAACTTAGATAATTTTTTACCTCAAGGTTCCCAAGACACAGACAAGGTTTTCATCTCGAGGCCAAAAGACCAAAAACATCAAGACACTTGATCATGGCCAAGCACTTGGATAGGCCAAGATTTAAAAGTTTATTAGAAAATATTTGAAAATGAACGATACAGAGAGTTGAAATGTCAGATATTGGTCATCGGGGGTGACATACAGAGTATAGGGCAATTTTAGTTTTAAATGTTTATTAGAAAATGTTTAAGAATAGATACAATTTAGATAATGCTTTCCCAGCCAGAAGGCCGAGAAGCACAGAGAGTTTGTAACATCAGTTACTGGTCATCAGGGGTGACATACAGAGTATAGGGGGATGCTAGTACTTTGGTATTGGACAGCACATAACTTATACAGTGTGCAATGTCCCCAATGTGGGGTATACTGTGGGTGAGTTCAAGATACAGTCAGCAAGCAGTGAGGGTACATCACGCATACAACAGTTAAAGACAGTCGTAGGTTGTGACGTTATGACTGTGATACGATATCTCATTGAAAGATGACAGGAACAGAAAGAGTTAATTAACTCATAGACTGATCTGACCCATGGGTGAACCTTAAGGACGGGTTAGGAAGATATGTAAATGACTAGAGCTTTGAAATGCAAGTCTGCATTGTTAGAGGTAGAAGGGGAGATGTTTGCTCAGGTCTTGGGATGCAAACAAACAAGTCTTGTCTATTGCTATAGTTTTAATTCAAAGATCAAAAAAAAGGAATATTAACATTTATAATGATACTTGAGTAAAATAGTATTATTGTCTATGTGTCTCTTTGAAGGTTGTGCTAACCTGTATCTGAACTGTTAATGGATAAATTACTCTGTGCTAATTGCCAGGATGTTTGGGAGAAGGAGTTAAGCCTATTGTTTTCTCAGGCCGAAAGGCTGCTGGAAATGTATAAAAAGCCTGGGACATGATCCTTCTTCATCTCAGATCTGCTTTGGGTTTCAAGAGGGGGAAACCTTAAGCCACAAGGATTGAGATCCCCAGTCATTGACTGGAGCCACCCTGGATATGAAACTTGGACTATAACCTCTGGACTATTTCTCAAAGGACTTTTGGCAACTACAAGCTCATCTCTGCTGTGTATCTGAACCTCAAGAATTGAATTCAAGTCTGTCTGTAGATTAATCTTTTAACCAACACTCTCTCTCTTTTCTTTTTTAATAAATTTTAGCTTAGTTAATAAGAATTGGCTGTAGCGTGTATTTTGGGTAAGATCTAAGTTATAATTGGACCTGGGTATGTGGCTGATCCTTTGGGATTGGAAGAACCTTTTCTTTTATATGATCATAGAATCATAGAATCATAGAATTCAAGATCAGAAGGGACCATTATGATCATCTAGTCTGACCTCCTGCAAGATGCAGGCCACATAAGCCGATCCACCCACTCCTTAGCAAGCGACCCCTGCCCCATGCTTCGGAGGAAGGCGAAAAACCTCCAGGGCCACTGCCAATCTTCCCTGGAGGAAAATTCCTTCCCGACCCCAAATATGGCGGTCAGCTGAACCCCGAGCATGCGGGCAAGACTCTCCAGCCAAACCCTCTGGAAAAGGTTATATCATATCATTGACCCATTGTACTATTTACCAGTGTGGCACTTAATTGACCTATTGACTAAGCCCGTTATCCTATCATACCATCCCCTCCATAAACTTATCTAGCTTAATCTTAAAGTCATGGAGGTCCTTCGCCCCCACTGTTTCCCTCGGTAGGCTGTTCCAGTATTGCACTCCCCTGATGGTTAGAAACCTTCGTCTAATTTCAAGCCTGAATTTCCTGACTGACAGTTTATATCGGTTTGTCCTCGTGTCCACATTAGCACTGAGCTGAAATAATTCTTCTCCTTCCCTGGTATTTATCCCTCTGATATATTTAAAGAGTGTAATCATATCTCCTCTTATCCTTCTTTTGGTTAAGGAAAACAAACCGAGCTCCTCAAGTCTCCTTTCATACGAAAGGCCTTCCATTCCTCGGATCATTCTAGTGGCCCTTCTTTGTACCCGTTCTAGTTTGAATTCATCCTTCTTAAACATGGGAGACCAAAACTGCACACAATACTCCAAATGAGGTCTCACCAACGCCTTATATAACGGGACTAGCACCTCCTTATCCCTACTAGAAATACCTCGCCTAATGCAACCCAAGACCGCATTAGCTTTTTAACGGCCACATCACATTGCCTACTCATAGTCATCCTGCGATCAACCAGGACTCCTAGGTCCTTCTCCTCCTCCGTTACTTCCAACTGGTGTGTCCCCAGCTTATAACTAAAGTTCTTGTTAGACATCCCTAAATGCATAACCTTACACTTCTCACTATTGAATTTCATCCTGTTACTAATACTCCAGTTTACAAGGTCATCTAAATCTCCCTGGAGAATATCCCGATCCTCTTCCGAATTGGCAATACCCCCCAACTTGGTGTCATCCGCAAACTTTATCAGCCCACTCCTACTCTTGGTTCCCAGGTCAGCAATAAATAGATTGAATAAAATCGGACCCAAAACCGAGCCTTGAGGAACTCCACTGGTAACCCCCCTCCAACCGGACAGTTCCCCCTTCAATACTACCCTCTGCAGTCTCCCCTTTAACCAGCTCCTTATCCACCTCTGGATTTTCATTTCGATCCCCATCTTTCCAATTTAACCAGTAATTCTTCATGCGGTACCGTATCAAACGCCTTACTGAAATCCAGATATATTAGATCCACCATTTCCCTTGTCTAAAAATCTGTTACTTTCTCAAAGAAGGAGATCAAGTTGGTTTGGCACGATCTACCTTTCGTAAATCCATGCTGTAATCTATCCCAGTTGCCATCGGCCTCATGCTCCGGAACCACTCTCTCTTTTAAGATTTTTTCCATGACTTTGCATACTACAGATGTTAGACTAACAGGCCTATAATTCCCCGGGTCACTTTTTTTCCCCTTCTTGAATATAGGAACTACATTAGCTAATCTCCAGTCAGTCGGTACAATCCCCGAATTTAGGGATTTATTAAAGATTATCGCTAACGGGCTAGCAATATCCCTCGCCAATTCCCTTAATATTCTAGGATGAAGATTATCCGGGCCCCCTGATTTGCTTCCGTTAAGCTGTTCAAGTTTGGCTTCTACCTCAGATACCGTAATGTCTACCCCCATATCTTCATTCCCATCGGTCCCTCTATCACTATTCCTTAGCCCTTCATTAGCCTCATTAAAGATGATGAAGTAGGATTCTTAGGAATCATCATCATATCTGACAGGTGTGTCTGGACGGAGGCCTGAGGCTGGGCACTTTAAGGGAACTGCGGGGTTTGGACTTCTAAGTGACCAGTAAGGTACTGTAGAAGCTGTTTTGTGCTGGTTGGTAAATCTAAGTATTGGAATAACCACCAGCTTCTGGGGTTTATCTGCCCCGTTTGGTTTGCAGTTCACCCTGATTGAGTGACCTCAGCTGGCTCCCACGGGTAGCACCGTCACAGTGGCGTAGTCGGCAGGATCCACAGAACCAGGTCAATTAAGCTTTGGGTCAGAACCCCGCGCTATCCAAATTGGAATTTTGGTATTGAGAGTTTGGTTGGTTAAAGATCAGTGACCATGAGCCAGAGAGCAACAGCAGAAGCAAGGAATCTGCAAGCCCTGATGGAGAGCCTGCAGTTTGAACATGAGCAAAAACTGGCAGAAATTCGAATGAAAGAGAAGCAAGCCTTGGCCCAGCTGGAGGAAGAGGCTGCTGAAAGAAAGAAGGAGGCTGCTGAGAGAGAAGAAAAAGCTCGTAAGGGGCGTCTGAAGCTGCTGGCTGCTGAGGAGGAGACTCGCAAGGTGCAGCAGGAGACTCACAAGATGCAACAAGAAACTGCTAGACTCCAGCTCCAAGTCAAAAAAGCAATGGAAGAACAGCAGAGACTGTATCCTCTTAAAAGTCCAGTTTATAACAATGTTGATATGTGGTATTATTCTGGGCAGTTTTCTGTGTTTAACCAGTTTTGCTATGGCTGGGGAGATGGGAGTTCTAACCTGGGGGGAAATATCTGTTTGTCTGTGCAAGAAAGCAGTGTGTCTGGGAATGAAGTTTCTGAATGTCTGTCTGATGTCTCAGATCTCATTGGGGAGGAAAATGTTTCTCAGGAGCAGATTAAAATAGATGGTCAGGTGAAAGCCCTAACTGAGGAAGGAGAGGGTAGATCTGTGATGGGTAATGGATTGGTGGCTAGTACAGCTTGTAGAAGTGAACCTGAAATGGGTAACTGTGATTTGCTAAAAGTAGCTCAGTGTAGTGAAAAAAGCAGCAGCTTATCCATTGGGAGTGGCAATGTGCCTGGTAGGGAAAGTTTGAAGAAGCCTAGGCAGCCTTGTGAGCTGATGGCTTTGTCTAATCAGCAGTTTGGGAAGGGAGGGATAGTGGAAGATGAGTGTCCCTGTCCCTTACCTGTTTCCTGTGTGGAGAAATGTGACAGTGAAGGGAATGTGCCTGTGTCGGTCAGGGGTATTGACTTGCCTATGAAGGAAGCTATCTCGGTCTCCAAGCAGTTGTCTGTGAACAGCCCTGTGTGCTGGGACAAGGGAAATGAGGTCCCAAGCTGTGTGCCTGATGAAAGAGAATGTGTCTCCGGCTATTCTGTGTCTGTGGAGCAGACAGAAGGTGCCTTTCAGCCTGTAATGGTTAAGGGTAATTCAGTTGTCTCGGAGTTGGTTGTAAATACAGCTAAAGCCCAGGAAGGGAATAGTCCTGAGTTTGTGTCTGCTGGGGAGAATGGCACTGTGACTAGGTTGCATCCAGTTAGTGTCATAGCAAGGTCCCAAAGACCAGACAGTTCTGGTGCTTGTAGTTTGCCAGTTGCTAATGTGTGGTTGGAAAAGGGTGCAGCAACTCTGTCTGATCAGGGTGATACCCTAGCCAGGGCACAAGGAGAGCATGAAGGTGATTTAAGTGTGTTACCTACTGACGGTTTGACAACTTGTAGCAAGAAGGAAAAGATTCCTGAACTTGTTCATGGCCAAGGGAAGGAGATTGCTTCTAACCTGTTATCTAGAAAGTCTGTAGGTGTGCCTAAAAGGGGATTGTGTAGAAATCCGCCTGTTGGGCCTGAGGTGATTCTGAATGTAAGTGAGACCCAGAAAGCATCTGTGGTTGATCAGGGAAGTGTTCCTTTAGAGCAAGCCCTAGGTGAAGAGGGGAAGGGCAGAATTTCTGTGAGGGGTGAATTGCTGCTTAGAGAAGCTCCTAGGGAAAGGAATCCTCTTGGTAGCCTGTGCAAACAGTTTACTGCAACTGAAGGGTGTAAAAGTGATTTAATCAAGGAAGTTTCAGTTCCCAACAGCCAGAAATTTTCTGTTGTGAATGGATCCACTGACTTTCCTTTTGAGAGATCCAGTGTGGGCAGCTTTGAAAAGGTCTCAGATGGAGTAGAAGCTGTTAAGGAAGTTGAGCAGCCCCATAACCAAGTGGCTGTGCGTGGCCAGTGTGTTGGAAAGACAATGGTGTTGGAACAAAACCATCTCCATGATAATTCTGTGAGTGAGCAGTCTGTGCTTCAGGGGCTGAGGACAGATTTGGTTACTGGTGTGTCAGGGCAGATCCAATCCACTATTGTTCTAAGTAAGTTTTACCTTAAGTTCGTAAAAAGATTCAATCATGTTATTGAACATGAGTTGGGTAAACCATTTCTGTTATACAGTGACATGGCTTCTAACCCACTACAAGCTGTAATGAGACAGAACCCAGGATGGGGAGCTTTTGGGATGCAGTCAGTGATGTTTGTGTCATCCCTTCCTGCATCAATTTTGCGTTGGGGGTGTGACGTTATGACTGTGATACGATATCTCATTGAAAGATGACAGGAACAGAAAGAGTTAATTAACTCATAGACTGACCTGACCCATGGGTGAACCTTAAGGACGGGTTAGGAAGATATGTAAATGACTAGAGCTTTGAAATGCAAGTCTGCATTGTTAGAGGTAGAAGGGGAGATGTTTGCTCAGGTCTTGGGATGCAAACAAACAAGTCTTGTCTATTGCTATAGTTTTAATTCAAAGATCAAAAAAAAGGAATATTAACATTTATAATGATACTTGAGTAAAATAGTATTATTGTCTATGTGTCTCTTTGAAGGTTGTGCTAACCTGTATCTGAACTGTTAATGGATAAATTACTCTGTGCTAATTGCCAGGATGTTTGGGAGAAGGAGTTAAGCCTATTGTTTTCTCAGGCCGAAAGGCTGCTGGAAATGTATAAAAAGCCTGGGACATGATCCTTCTTCATCTCAGATCTGCTTTGGGTTTCAAGAGGGGGAAACCTTAAGCCACAAGGATTGAGATCCCCAGTCATTGACTGGAGCCACCCTGGATATGAAACTTGGACTATAACCTCTGGACTATTTCTCAAAGGACTTTTGGCAACTACAAGCTCATCTCTGCTGTGTATCTGAACCTCAAGAATTGAATTCAAGTCTGTCTGTAGATTAATCTTTTAATCAACACTCTCTCTCTTTTCTTTTTTAATAAATTTTAGCTTAGTTAATAAGAATTGGCTATAGCGTGTATTTTGGGTAAGATCTAAGTTATAATTGGACCTGGGTATGTGGCTGATCCTTTGGGATTGGAAGAACCTTTTATTTTATATGATGAAGTAGGATTCTTAGGAATCATCATCATATCTGACAGGTGTGTCTGGACGGAGGCCTGAGGCTGGGCACTTTAAGGGAACTGCGGGGTTTGGACTTCTAAGTGACCAGTAAGGTACTGTAGAAGCTGTTTTGTGCTGGTTGGTAAATCTAAGTATTGGAATAACCACCAGCCTTTGGGGTTTATCTGCCCCGTTTGGTTTGCAGTTCACCCTGATTGAGTGACCTCAGCTGGCTCCCACGGGTAGCACCGTCACATAGGTATAAATAAGCAAGCCAGGTAATGGGGCTAGAATGACCCTCACATGGCAAAGTTAAGGTCTGTCGCACTCGATCTGAGCACTACACCCCATCTGAGCTCAAAGAGCTGAGCACGCAAGAGCGGCGGCCCGGGCGGGCAGGGGGAGGGGCCCGAGCAGAGGGGCGGAGCCGCGTGAGCAGGTATGCAGATCTGTTTGCGAGCAGAGCATCGTGGGAGCGGACGCAGGCTGCCAGGCAGGGCCCGACTTTGGCACCGGGAGCTCGGGGGGGGAAGGGACGGTCTCCGGGGGCCGCATCGGGGCAGCTGTCGGCAGTGGGGGCCGGTGTGGGCGAGACCGGCGGTGGGGGCGCGGCGGTCCGCCCCGTGTGTTATAAGTGCGGGGCGAGCGAGGGCGGGTGGCGGCCGGGTAGCAGGAACTCATACTTACCTGGCAGGGGAGATACCATGATCAGGAAGGTGGTTTTCCCAGGGTGAGGCTCATCCATTGCACTGCGGGTGTGCTGACCCCTGCGATTTCCCCAAATGCGGGAAACTCGACTGCATAATTTGTGGTAGTGGGGGACTGCGTTCGTGCTCTCCCCTGGTGATTGGTTTGAACAACAGACAACCGATAGTGGGCTGCTTAGGCTTAGTGCACTGCAAAGCAGATTCTCAGGAAAACAGCTGTTATTCTGGGTCTTTGGGAGTGCTCTTTTCCACAGGCCCTGTACTTCTAGGTATCTTTGTCACATGTTCCTCCTTGTAAGCAAAGCTCAGCTCTGAAACTTTACTTGGGTCTCTCTGTGTTCTTGGCTTTCACTACTCTTTTGCAGCTGATCTGCTCTCTAGTCTGCTTTTGGGGGGCTTGGACCGGTGCCTTCCTTGGCTCTAAGGGGAGCTGCCTGCCTGCTCTGCTTCTTTCCCTGCTTGTAGCTTCTTGCCTGGCCCTTCTTCTCGGGCTCTTCCTCTTTTGACGGGAGGACGGCCTGTCCAAAACGCCTGTCCCACCTGGTCTCCTCGTCCAACAGGCAGCCTCGTCCCCTGCCCTGGGGCCACTTTGGCTTTCGCTGTCTGTTCCTGTCTCTTGGTGGCCACCCTGTCTGTGAAACGGAGACTAGGCTGTCACAACCCCATGCTGGAGGAGGGCTTTCCGTCGCTTGAGGCCCACCCACCGCCTCCCCGAATGCCCTTAGCTACGCTGCGGGTTAGGGTGGCGTGGCCGCGTCGCCCAGGAGCGGGTTTTCCCTTTTGCACACCTCTGACGGACGGAGCTGTTTTGACTTAACTGTTCAGCACGCACCGACCCTCGGGCCTGGGCTGCACGGGGAACGTAAATCGGCGCGGCTACATCAGTCCGCGCCTTGGTCGGAAGAATTCTTCCGTCGACCTAGCTCCCGCCTTTCGGGGAGGTGGATGGCCGGCACCAACAAGGAAAACCCTCTCCAGGACCCTTCTCCGGGAACAGTGCCCTTCCGTTTGGGGAGATTATGCTGCTTTAAAAAAGAGAAATTGTTTAACTGCCTTTCTCTGAGGCAAGGTTGATTTGTATTGCTTCCCTCGTGGCTCCTTATAGCAGTTGTGTTCTGAAATCTTTAGGGTTTGACTTCATTTATGATGAAATCTTGCTGTAACTTTATTCTAATTTTCAATGAGTAACTAGACCTGAGCTGTTTGGTGTGTTAGTGGAGGATTGTTTAAAAACCTGGGATTCCACTTTCGGCTGCCTTTCCATTACATTTCCTCTGAAAGCCACCGAAAGCCTCCACTTCCCACATAACTCCCTCAAACCTGCAGTCATCAGGCATACAGAAGATGCTTACAGTTTCACTCCATACGAGTCCAGTTCCTCGCTGTTTCCTGTCTAACCACTGCACACATATGGTATCCCCTCCCTACCCGGAGCTGCTTCCTGGCTTTTGCGCTCAGGACAGGAAAATGAGAATGGAGAGGTAAGCTGTGCAGGGAACTCTTCCTCAGCTCACACTCCACCCCCCAAGGGCCTTTCGAGGTCTTCTACGGACTTCAGGTTTCATTTGATTTCCAAGGTTTATGGGCTCATTAATTAGCCATCTCTCCTAATGCAGGGATCCTACGGGTCAGACCAAAGATGGATGGCCCAAAAGAGCTAAGAAACAGAAATAAAGGTGAGCGCTAGGCGTTACATTCAGATGAACATCCAGAATCTGACTGTGCCCTGGCGTGTTCAACGCTGCCGAAAAGAAGGAGCTCGTCAGGTCCCTCTGCTAGCACCCAAATCTGGTGGCTAGTCAGTCTGCTGGGAAATAAGGAAAAGGAAATGAATTAAAGGAGTCAGGCAATAACAAGGAAATGAAAAGGTTTGTCGAACGGGTTCTGTCTGATTGACTGTCTTCCCAGCTACCGATCAAAGTTAAAGACCTAGCCCAGTATCCTGTCTGCTGACAGCGGCCAATGCCAGATGCCCCAGAGGGAATGAACAGAACAGGGAATAATCAAGTGCTCCATCCCCTGTCGCCCATGCCCCGCTTCTGGCAAACAGGGATACCTAGCTAGGGATACCGCTGGCAAAGCGCCATAGATGGACCTATCCTCCATTAATTTATCTAGTGCTTTTTTGAACCCTGTTATAGTCTTGGCCTTCACGACATCCTCTGGCAAAGAGTTCCACAGGTTGGCTGTGTGGTGCGTGAAGAAAGACTTCCTTTTGTTTGTTTTAAAGCTGCTGCCTATTAATTTGGTTTGGTGACCCCTGGTTCGTGTGTTATGAGAAGGAGTATATAACTCTTCCTTATTTACTTGGTCCACGCCAGTCATAGATTTACAGACCTCCCTCGTATCCCCCTTTAGTCGTCTCTTTTCCAAGATGAAAAGTCCCAATCTTATGAATCTCTTCTTAGATGGAAGCTGGTCCATATCCTCATCATCTTTGTTGTCCGTTTCTGAATCTTTCCCATTCCCATATATCTTTTTTTGAGATTGGGGCGACCGCATCAGCATGCAGTATTCAAGATGTGGGCATACCATGGATTGATATTGAGGCAATATGATAGTTTCTGTCTTATTACCTGTCCCTTTCTTAATGATGCCCAATGCTCCGCTGCACATTGAGTGGATGTTTTCAGAGAACTATCCACAACGACTTCCAGATCTCTTTCTCGCGTGGTAACAGCTAATTTAGACACCATCGTTTTATAGGGATAGTTGGGATTATGTTTGCCAATGTGCATTACTTTGCACTTATGAGCACCGACGTTCATCTGCCATTCGGTTGTCCCGTCACCCAGTTTTGTGAGATCTCTTTGTGGCTCTTGGCAGTCTGCCTGGGACTTAACTCTCTTGAGCAATTTTGTATCATCTGCAAATTTTGCCACCTCACTGTTTAGCCCTTTCCCCAGATCATTTATGAATAAGTTGAACAGTACTGCTCCGAGTACAGACACCTGGGGATAAGAGAGGGCAGATCCTCTTCTGACACTGGCAGACCAGGTGCCAGCTCATGCCAAGGCCCCTAGGCCTTACTGAAAAGTGACAAACGCATGGCTGGAAACTAGTCTTGCTCACCTGTTTGTTAGTGTTGTTAAAACAGGCATTAGCTTTATAAAAACGTGTTTAGAGTTTATGACAAGCTCGTGAGTTGCTGCATGCATTATTCTCACCTTTAATAGCCGTAGCCCATGTTGTAAGGTGATATATAAGCGTTGGCACTAAAGCTGTAAACCCCCTTGCCGCCGCCCCGCCACCAGTCAGGAGAGAAGTATTACCAAGTGTGAAATGGTAGTTTATCAGAAGAGGCGTCATCTCCTTTCCAACAAGAGAAGGCCCTGACTGAGACATCAGGCAAGCCACTGTGGATCATCCGTGGACAAAAGACTTGGTTGATTGCTCCTCCTCACACACCTCCGAGGAGGCAGAGCCCTGCACAAACACTTGCCCCCATCAGCTTGAGCTCTGGGGGAATGGAATAAAAATCCCTGTCAGGAAGAAACTGTTGTTCCCCTCTCCCACGATGCTGCTTGGACTTCAGGAGACGGCACACCTTCTAAGCAGCAGCAAGGGATCCTGGCTGTTTGGCTAGGGTTAGCCCTAAAGGACATACAGAGCTTGCGTGTTACAGCAGCTTCTACTACCCCTGGGTAGCAAGATAGAGTCAGGGTGCCCAAGGGGTCTGTCTGTGACTCCATGTTAAGGCTGTTCTAGTGCCTGAGGAGTTCACACTTGATACTTGGTGGGTGAAATTAAAGTGAGGAGCCCCGCTGCCTGCCAGCCCCAGGCGCCGGGGGCTGCTGCTCTCTGGGGCTCTGGCCAAACTAGAAAGGTAAGTTTCTAGCTTGCCTGGTTCAGAAAACCAGAAGGGAAAGAAAGAGAACCCACATTACATTTTTTTAAAAAAGAATCCTCCTGATTTGTAAGCCACTGTCATGATTTGGGGGATTTTCCAATAGCGAGGATGGCAACAATGAGAAGCTAAGGGTTATTATGTAGCATTTAGATTACAGTAGGCTTGGGGGGGGGGAATCAGGATTGGGGCCCCTGTGTGCTGGGTGCAGCACGACACCTAGTGCCTTGTCTTGATCTTACGAACCAAGATACATAGAACGTAGGCCGGGTGGGGAGAAGTCTGTGTAACTCATGCAGTTGTGGATATACACGTGACCTCAAATATTACCAACCGCCCCACCCCACCCCCCAAAAATACAAAAAAACAAAAACAAAAAAATCCCATCTCCCCAACAGACCCAGAATCTGGAAAGCATTTGTCCCTCATACTGTTGAAAAGACTCACAGCAGAAAGAAGGAGTCCAGCTTCTTAAATAACTCTCTAGCAAGACAAAGAAGAACCTCTCACATCTATAGACTCACAAAACACTTCCAAGAAACTGTAAAGAAAGAAAAACACCCAGATTTTTCTGCTACTTCAAAAAACATTTGCTTTAAAGAAAGTATCACAGTTCAACTCTTTTCTGCTTTTCTAACCAGAAGGTTCTCCTCTAAAGGAGATACACCGATCCTGGAAGCACTGCAATACCAGATCAATGCATAGGGCAGACAAAGCAAGCTTCTGTTCTAACCCCCCCTGCTTCAAAAATCAAGTTAATATACAGTCCTCACATCAAGGATGTATCAGAGATTAAACTGATAAGAACAGACACAACACTTTGATCTGAGCTCCAAGGAGCCCAAAAACAATACTCACATTCTGCTATGCACGCACACCCCTGCGCCCACCCATTTCGACCTCACCAGGACGAGCTCCCAGAACCGCAACAACCACCACAACTCGGGAACTCTACCTGAGAATCACTTCCCCAAAATGACTCCAGTGGAAGACTTCGAAGCAAGAACCCTTAACACACAATTCTGTTCAAAGACAGACAAGTCTTGCAGACGCCTTCCTCTCCCTGGTTTCCCCTCTATACTCCTAATTTCCATAAAGCCACCCACTGACCTGGACTACCAATCTCTCACGGTTAACTCTTACAGCAAAACAGGGTAAAGAAAGCCTATGCAGGTGCTATTCCACAGCCCCGAGGCTCTTTTCTGCTCCTTCCCACAGAACTAGCTCAAACAGACAGTCAATTGCATCAAAGCAATTCCTTGCCATTTGGGGCATTGGTGCCCCTTAGTCCCTCTGAGGTGATCGGCTGGTTCCTTCTGGCCTGAAACGCTAGGAATCTGACTCAAAGGGCCACAGCCTTCCTCTTCTTCTGCGCCTATGAACTAGCACTCATCTGGGCAAAACGTTGACCGTTTCCTAAGTTAAAACACTGGTGTTTTCCCCACAGGAAAGGGATGGACAATTTCTCTTCTGTGGGAAGACGAGGGAAACCATGCAATCACCTTCTGGAAGGTATATTAAGGAGGGCGGCGGAAGAGCCCTCACGGACTAGACTAAGAAAGCAGCTCTTGAACTGACCTTCCAACAATGACAAACTAAAATCTGCAAGAGCAGCCTTTCAACTCAGGGGCCCAATAAGAAGCCGTTACCAATAACTAACCGAAGAGTTACAAATGACTCCAAACCAGACACTCTTAGGAAAAACCAAACGTTAACACAAACAACAACGCATTTCTTTGCTGCTCTTCCACCGTGATACTCTCCTCCACCGTTCCTCCCAAAAACATACAAAACCAAAGAGCCAGTAGAATGCACATCACAAAACAGTCCCCTGCTAGCTAGGAAACAATCTCACTAACATGAGAATCTTAAAGTAAATAAACCATTTTCAGAGCTCTGAGCTTTTTTCATATACTATAGATAAGCTTCAGCCAGTGACACCAGTTCAGGTAGCCCCCTTCTGTTTTTCTCACAGCAGGCAACAGCCTTGCCAAAGCAAAGCCTTAAAAAATTGGGTACAAACTCATAAACATTCCTCTCCACGGAAAAATGCAAAGGGAAATAGGCTGGCCAGGGGCATGAGGACAATGGCCCAGACAAAGGGGGAGGGACTTGGTCCAGGGGTGGAGGAAGACAGAAAAAGGGACAGGCATGGGATTGGCTTCCTGTCTTTTTTCCTTTGCTCAGCATTTTACCTGTGACTGTAATGGGGAGACTTGAGAAATACCTGTGATGCTGGTGAGGTAGGTGGCTGCCCCGAGAGCACAGAGCTGAGCATTTTCCACTGGGTTGCTGTCTGCACTCTCAGCGCCCGGCCATGATCGTATAGTGGTTAGTGTTCTACGCTTTGGCCGCAGCAGCCTAGGTTCGAATCCGGGTCACGGCATTGCTTTTTGGTGGGGAGGGGCTATCCTGCAGCACGCCTCGTGGCTCAGTCTGATGGCGTCCATTTGCAAAGAGAGCCATCAGCCGGTCCTTAGTTTCTGCTTGGTAAAGGCAAGTCAGTGGGGTCCATTGGTCAGAAAAAGAGTACCAGGACTTCTTGCTGGGCGTCAGGGTCCAAAAGCAACACATTACCTCCTGGAAAGGGCTGTGTTTCGAATGTCCATCCAGTGTGCGTTGAAGGGAAGGATCTGCGTGCCTGGGAAGCTGCGTCCCTCCAGAGGCGCTTGAGAAGCCAAAGGGGCCATGGGTGAGTTTGCGATGAGGTGAGTGTGAAGTGTGGAAGGGGGAGGGTGGCAAGAGGAGGTTTTGAGAGGAAAAAAGGTGCTGCTGAGCTGGTAGATGAGGGTAAGGTCCCAGGCGGGTGTTGTGTGAGGAGCTGTGTAGGCCCGAAAAGGCGTTGTGCTGGGCAAGGGCAGGTGAGGAGGGCCAGGGCTTTTCCCAGGGCTATTACTGCAGCCAAAGCCTTTGGGAAGCAGAAGAGGGCCATCTCGCTAGAGGGTTAAATTCACAACTCTTTCAACTCCCAGAGCCCTTCTACAGCACAGATGATTTGTATACACCTTCACCGTGAGCCAAATTGGCAGGTTTCCGGGAGCCCTGTGAGTCCGATGTTGTTTTAGTCTCCCTGCTGATTTATTAGGAGAATAAAAGATGGACACCAGAACTGAGGCAGACTACGGACACCGCATTCTGAGAAAACAATGGTGAACCTCCAACTCCAGCAGTGTGGGCCACATAGACAAGTAACCAGCACCCACAATCTTTACAAGCTTTTTCCAAAATAACTCATCTTTTGGAAAAATAGGTTGAGCCTTTTTGACAATCTGGCTAAAGATTTTAGTGCCTAACTGGGAGCCTAGTTCTTCTGCAAATCTGGCCCTAGCGGTGGGTGTGAGACCTTCTGAAAATTCTGGCCAATGTGTCTGGAAGCTCCAAGAAGCATCGCAACTTTGAGCATTTACTAGAACAGGATGAACAAAACCTTCCTTCCTTGACCTACAATCACCTTGATTCCAGGTTGAGGTTTCAAGAGAATTGATTTGATTCTTAGATGCACTGCGAAACAAACACCCTCCTGTAGACATTGGAAGGGGGAGGCTGAAATGGATCTGCCACTAAACCACGTTGCCTTTCATCAGTAGCCACCTGAGCAAGAGGGTAACCACTGGCCTAGAGGTGAAAGGCCCATAGCCCATGCTCAGAAGCCTTCAGCGGCTAGATCTTAGGAATGGAAAAGCTTAATGATCTTTCTCCGGGGTGTTACTTCCAAAGACTTGTATATAGCGCTGGGTGAAAGGTTTTTGGATGAATATTATATTTAGTGAAATATTTTGGTGGACCCAAAATGATTGTTTGGTTTGGTTTGGTTTCACCAAGAAAAGTGAAAAGAAAAGAAAAAGACCTTGGGTCAAAGTGCAATGTTGTTCTAATTTAGGTTAGGCTCGGTAAGAAGGAAAAACTAAATTGTTTGCACAAGTAAGTGTATTTGTGTAAAAGGGTGCAGAGGCTGGGCTTTAAGGGGCAGATAGCCATATTGTAGTAGTTGGAAGCTTTGCTTTCCCCATGGCCTCTAAAGAGTTTCTGAGCATTCTGAAGGAGGCCAGGAAGTTGCATTCTTCCGCTTGAACTCCAAGCGAGGAAGGCAAGGTAGACTTTTGTTGAAGAGAATAACTCCCTGACCGGGAATTGAACCCGGGCCGTGGCGGTGAAAGCGCCAAATCCTAACCACTAGACCACCAGGGAGATGACAGTTGGGGGGGTTGGGCATAACTTTCCAGGCCTACTTTCTGTCCAACTGAGGCCATTCGTTCATCTTCAAAGGAGGTTAACACAAGCTCTGAGCTCTTTGTTTCCTTACGGTTCCCTTCCTATTTTTAGCACTGATATGAAAAAGAAACAGAAAACATATTAAGACAATTTCCAGTATTGTTATACATTGAGGCCATGTCTTTTTTTTTAAAAAAAAAACAGTTTTGTTGCTATCTTGTTTTACTCTCCATGGGCTTACAGAAATGTATGAGGGATGAATAAGATGTGGTGGAATTGTCAGCCTTAAGCAATCTCCATCCCAATGAAGAGGGCTGGTGGAGGATTTGAGAAAGAAGCAGTTATCTCAACTACTGAGCGCTGGCGAAGATATAGAAATAAGTAGAGAAGCTCTAGATGGCTGCTCAGGGGGAGGGGGGCAATCAGCTTCTGAAAGGTTATTTTTTTCCCTCTCTTGCCTGGGCTAGAAGAGACTCAACTCTCTTAGGACCATGGAATTGTCAATGTGTCTTGTCTTCATGATGTACTAAAGGTCCGAGACCGCCTCAGCTGGTTGAGAGGACAAAGAGTGGATTCCGTTATGCTCTGAGACTCTAAGGGAGAGAGTGATGTCGAAGAGTGCAAGATGAAGCACCCAACGTGGGGCTTGAACCCACGACCCTGAGATTAAGAGTCTCATGTTCTACCGACTGAGCTAGTCGGGCTAGGCCTCAAGGGGTAGCAAAGGCACAGACAGTGCAAAAGAAGAGCGAAGGAAGTTTCTTTGCGTGCTGAGATTCGTTTCCTGACATTTGCCTTCTTTCCTGGTTCCTTCGCTCTCCAGCTAGCAAACAGGGCCCGTTCCAAGGCTAGTGAGATGCTGGTGTCTAGACCAGAGAAGTGGGAAAATCATCTAGCAGCTGCTCAGAGAAACCTGGGTGGGAGGGTGGAATTTAGGATTCTCCCAGCAGGAGGAGGTGCTGTTTCTCAGAAAAAGCTTCTCAGCGCCCAAAGAGGGGGCAGAGAAGACAGTTCCCCGCCGGCCGCCAGACACATCTTTTCGCAGGGAATCAGAACCCCCTGGGGTAAAACTCTTCCAAGGATGTGCAGCTCCAGGAATGTCAGAGAAGGGAAGGACTGTTTGCTTTAGGAGGTGGGTGCGGGAACCTGCAGGTCCTTAGGTCCCTCCAGCGTCCCATGAAAGCATTTGGGGGGAAGGGGCCGGGATAGACAAAGACAGGAAAGACGGGCTTGCGGCTCCTATGCAAACACCATGTTGCCAGCGGTCCAAGAGAAGCGGGTGGGGGTTCGAGCATTTTGGCTGCTTCCTGAGGGCACGGAACTCACAACCTGGCAATGCTCAGAGCCCCGTTCCTCGGGAGTTTTCTTTGTGTTGGTCTTGTGATGCTGAGGGAGGAAGCTGAAGCATCATTTGAGTTTGTTTCAGTGCCTTCGGTTGGGCTAAGGTTGTGACCCATTCATATATATAGTATGAACTATATACACTAACTATACTACAAACGAATAAAGTTAACTACAACTATATAAATCTGAACTATATATACAAGAATTAACGAGAGAAACTACGAGTAGCTAGGAAGTGGAGGTCAGCTAAGCCGCTCCACTGTTCCAACGACCGACACGGGCAGTAAGAAGGAACTGAGGCGGGTGGGTCAGCAGTGGTATATATCTGGCGCTATAGCGGCGCCACTCCAGGGGCACCCATCCGACCCACCGAGTGTTGCTTGGGTAAAATCTTCCGACGAACGTGCACACGGCGTGCGCACACCTAACTGGAATGCATATGAGCAATCACTCAAGAAGAACTCCTTCTTTCTTGTATATTGCAAAGAAACCTGGTGTTATTTTTCACCAAGGAAGCTGGTAGATGTTTGAACACAAAGTATTGCAGCTTGGGAACAATCCCCAGAAATGGCATCTTCCCCCTCCACCCCGGAGCTTCCTGCCTGAACGTAAAGAGTGCGCAGCGCGTCTCTCTCCCTTGCTGCTGCTGCTGCCGCCTAAGGGCTACAGCATAAGAGCAGTGCTAGCTGCTGTAGCACCTCAGGAGGGAGGGGACCCTGCCATTTTTGGCAGCCCTCCTCTCCCGCTACCTGGAGGAGACACGAAGGGGACTTCCGGCCAGGAGACGGACTTCACTCACCTTAGCAGCTGCTGGGGCTTCTGTGAGTGTTTGACCCTATGATTCCGCCCCCGCCCCAGCCCCAGCCCCGGCCCCCTGCGGGGGGAGGGGCCGCCCCCACCCCCAACCCCAGTGAAGTTATGGTGAGGGGCAGCAACATGGAAGGCCACCTGTGATGGCAACCCCCCCATCCAGTACCCATCATAGAGGAGGTGAGTGAGCTTTCTGGACCTGAGAGGGGCCCTACGAGCATGTGCAGTGACTGTGGTGCAGAGTGAGTGTGCTGTGGGGGCAGAGGGGCAGAGGAGGGGTCCCTCCCCTGGAGCTTGCTGCTGCCAGTGGTGGTGATGGGGAGTCCTCTCTGGCCCTAGCCCTGGGGCAGCCTGTCTGCACCCCAAGTTCCTCATCCTCAGCCCTGCCCCACCCCAAAGCCTGCACTCCCAGCACCGAGCACACTCCTGCACTGTGAACCTCTCATCCCCAGCCCCACCCCAGAACCCTCACCTGAGGGGAAAAACATGCAACTTAAATTTGGTGGTCAGTTTGGAGTATCATTTTGTTTAGCACGATACTTGACTATTTTACACCCCTTCAAAGTATGTAACTGGTCATATACAGGTGTTACGAAGTGGGAATGTGCTTAATGTTTTCTCTGAATACTGTCTGTGTGCCTCAGTTTCCCCAATGCATTTCTTAAGGCTCTAGATGGTGGGATAAGGGGGTGTGATTGTTGTAAAGCCCTAGAGGGCCAGTGTGATGGTGTCTGCACAGAGAATGGCCGAAACCCTGTCTCCAGGCAACTGATGGCCTGAGCCCCTCCCCTGCAAAGGTGCCAGCTGAAGGTGTTGGAGACAAAGAGATCAGGTGAGCAGAGAGGAGTGGGGGCTGGAGGGGGTTTGGGAGTCTGGAGCTGGCTGGGGACCAGGCGTGACGTGCAGACACGGGGGGTCTGGCTCACTGCCCCAGAATGGACCCGGCTGAGGGGTCCGGTTCACTGTACCTACAAGCTCTGTTTTACACCCTGTTCCTGTCATCGAATAAATCTCTGTGTTACTGGCTGGCTGAGAGTCACGTCTGACTGCAAAGTGGGGGGGCGGGACCCTCTGGCTTCCCCAGGACCCCACCTGGGCGGGCTCACTGTGGGAAGCGCACGGAGGGGCAGAGGATGCTGAATGCTCCAAGGAGAGACCCAGGAAGGTGAAGCCGTGTGAGCTTCTTGCCCAGAAAAAGTCTGCTCCGAGGGAGAGGAGGCTCCCCAAAGTCCTGCCTGGCTTGGTGGGGAGCAGCTCCAGAGCATCGCCCAGGGACTCCGTGACACCCGGTACCCACCACAGGGAAGGCGAGTGGGCTTTCTGGACCTGAGAGAGTCCCTAGGAGCATGTGCAGTGACTGTGGCGCAGAGTGAGTGTGCTGCGGGAGGTGGGGACGATGGGTCCCTCCTCTGGAGCTTGCGGCTGCCGGTAACAGGGAGGGGGGTCCTCTCTGGCCCTAGCCCTGGGGCAGCCTGTCTGCATCCCAAGTTCCTTATCCCCAGCCCTGCCCCACCCCAGTCCCTGCACCCCCAGCCCTGAGCACCCTCCTGCACTGTGAACCCCTCATCCCCAGCCCAACCCCAGAGCCCACACCTGAGGGGAAAAACATGCAACTTAAATTTGGTGGTCAGTTTGGAGTATCATTTTGTTTAGCACAATACTTGACTATTTTACACCCCTTTAAAGTGTATAACTAGTTGTATACAGGTGTTACAAAGTGGGGCTGTTCTTAATGTTTTCTCTGAATACAGTGTGGGTGCCTCAGTTTCCCCTGTGCATTTCTCAAGGATCTAGATGGTGGGATAAGGGGGTGTGATTGTTGTAGAGCCCTAGAGTGCTAGTGTGATGCCGTCTGCACAGAGAATGGCTGAAACCCTGTCTCCTGGATACTGATGGCCTGGGCCGCTCTCCTGCAAGGTGCCAACTGAAGGTGTTGGAGAACAGAGAGATCGGGTGGCCTCCTAATGCCTGGAAAAGAGACAAAGGCCAGAGGAGGGAGTGTCAGTGCCTGTGCAGACTTCCGGGAAGCGCACGGTGTGGAAGGGGATGCTGGGATGCTTTGGAACAACTCCATACAAAGCCAGTCAGGACTCTGGGGGAGCTTTCTCTATTGGAGCAGACTGTCTCCAGGGCAGGAAGCTTACACCTTCCTGGGTCTGACCTTGAAGCATTCAGCCCTTCCACACTGTGCGCCTTACGCAGCCAGTCTGCCCAGGCAGGTCCTGGGGCAACCAGAGGTCCCTGCACCTCCAACTCCACAGTCAGACGTGACTCTCAGCCAGACAGTAAAACAGAAGGTTTATTAGATGACGGGAACACAGTTTAAACAGAGCTTGTTGGTACAGAAAACAGGACCCCTCAGTCAGGCCCATCTTGTGGGGTGGGGAGCCCAGAGCCAAGTTCTGAGTCTCTCCCCATTTCCCCAGCCAGCTCCAAACTGACACTCCCTCCTCTGGCCTCTGTGTCTCTTCTGGACAAGGAGGCCACCTGATCTCTTTGTCCCCAACACCTTCAGTTGGCATCTTGCAGGGGAAACTGAGGCACCCACACAGTATTCAGAGAAAACATTAAGAACATTCCCACTTTGTCACAACAGGTGCAACAAAATATAATACCATATATTGAAGTAGGCAAGTGCCGCTTCTGACTTTCCACTTTTAATTGACCCTTGTAATCTTGTGGCACTGACGCGTTGTAGCTTCATTTTATATCGGCTTACAGGGCGGGAGCGGGGGGGCACCACCATTTTGGGACCCACCAAAAATTATACAAACCTGTCGCCTATGGGCGGGCATGGGGGTTTCTGGCAGGCGAGGGAGAAGGTGAAAGGAGGCGAGTGGTGGTGGGGGACTGACTAGGAGGGACGCAGCAAGCCAGCGGGGGGCTAGGGGGTGAAGAGGGGTGTGATGGTGGGGCCCAGCAGGGAGGGGGCAGGTCCTATTTTACTGCTGTGATCTGGTCACCCCATGTGCAGTTTCTTCCTGCCCCCACCGAACCTTGTTTCGATGGGGCGGAGCTGGGGAAGGAGGGTTTGTTTCCACGGGGCCGGGCGTCGCTGGGGGGGGAAGAAGGGGGCAATTTTATATTAATAAGGAAATGTTTTATAAATTTTAATAAAATAAACATTAGTGAAGAAAATCAGTTGTACAACTATCAAAACAAATTATTTTCCTGATATGAAAGTGCAAATCAGCTAATTAATATATGATGCAATGTATGTAATAGATAATTTTGTTATTATTTATATAGTCATGGAAAGTAAATAATACATGGAAGAAACGAAAGGGTTTTTTTTAAGTGTTTTTTTGTTTTAGTCGTCCCTGCTGGGGCCCCATCGAAACTGTTCGAATTGGGCCCCGCACTTCCTGAAGCCGCCCTGACAATGAGGCTAATCATCTAGTGGAACAAGCTCCGCAAGGGACGTGGTTAATTCCCCATCACTGCTCTGTGTAAATGAAGACCGCAGCTCTTGCTGCAAGACACCTGGTGTGTGGGTGTCCCTGTTCCCCCTTCAGAACCTCTGGTACATGGTGCTTCCCTCCTCCCAGTTCAAGATCCCCATCATGTGGATGCTCCCATCCAGGATCTCTGGTGGGTGTCTCTGTCCCCCACCCCATGAACTAGCTCCAGTGTGTGGTTTCCCCTGCCTGCCCCCATCCGGGATCTGTGGGTGTCTCTGTTCCCCTTTTCAAGATCCGTGTTGCAGGGGGGCATCCCTCCCCCCAAGTCAGACTCCCCATCGTGTCGGTGCTCCCATCCCCCCTTCCAGGCTCTGCGGGGTGTGTGTGTGTGTCTAAAAAGAGACTGTGTCTCACTGTCTTGCCCAGGCTACACTGCAGGGGCTATTCACAGGTGCGATCCCACTACTGATCAGCACAGGAGATTTGACCTGCTCTGTTTCCAACCTGGGCCGGTTCACCCCTCCTTAGGCAACCTGGAGACCCCAAACTCCCCTGGGATCACCATATTGATGCTGAACTTAGTGCGGACACCCAATCAGCACAGCCCCCTGCAGCCCAGAACTCCTGAGCTCAAGCGATCCGCCAGCCTCAGCCTCCCCAGGAGCTGGGATCACAGGCACCAGCCACAGAGCCCGGCTGGTTTTTCAGCCTCGCAGCTGGAGCTTTAAACTCTGCTTGTGAGCTCTGTGCCTGGGCCAGATGGGGACAGCCTGGAACTGGGAAATGCTTCTGCTCCCCCCGCCCCCGTCTCATGTCGAGCTGCAGGCGCCGCTGTCCTGCTAGGTAAGATCCCGGATGTTTCGGTGCCCCCTTTCCCCGCCCAGGTGTCCGGGTACCTCTGCCCCCCCTACAGAATCCTGGATGTGTGGGTGTCCGTCCCTCTGCAGAGGATCCCGGAGTGTGGATGCCCTTGTCCCCCCCTACAACATCCTGGGTGTGTGGGTGCCACTCTCCCACCCGTAGATCTCTGGTGGGTGGGTCCCCAGGGTGTGAGTGCTCCCATCCCCCGATACAGGCTGGGGGGGTTATAACTGGCTCTCTCTGTCCTGCCCAGGCGGTGCTACAGCAGCTGTTCATAGGGGCAGCAGCCCCACTGTCACCCTGCAGCTTTAACCTGCTCCAGGGGTGACCTGCTTCACCCTCCTGTGGGAGCCCGGGGACCCCGAACTGCCCAGAATCACCTGATTGATGCCGAGCTTAGCACAGACACCGGCTCAACATGGCAGGGTGCAGCCCTGAGCCCTGACAATCAGCTTCCCTCCGCCTTCTGCTGCACAGCGAGGATCCGACACGAGAGGCTTTGTGCCCAGTTTGTTCAGGAGCATCCCAGGCTCCAGCTGTAAACTCTGCTGGTCAGTTCTAACCTTTGGCCACACGGGGGCGGCACTAACGGTCCCATCTAAACGCTGTTTGCGTTCGGCCCTTCAGCTCGCAGATTGTAACCCGCGGGCAGATCTCTGAGCGCAGCCAAATCCCTCCCCAAACTGAACATTGAAGCAGCAGCTCCCGTTGGAAAGATCAGGATTTTTGCCTTTAAAAACAAGGGAAATGTCTGCAGCGAGAGACTGAAGAAGCTCAATTGATTTCATTGACTCCATGAATGTTCCTCTGTGTCCCCCTAAGAGTTATGCCCCACATTTTGGGGACCACTGAACCCTACTCGTTAATCAGGGGCTAGTGATGCCAAAGCCCAGGGGAAGGGACAACAAGTGCAGGGCCCCCAGCACTGGAGCCATGTGAAGGGGCTGCAGGAGAGGAGCAATGGGTGGTGGCCCAGGGAATTAAGGGCAAAGGGGGCACAGGAGGGGCAGGAGTTAGGGGTGAAGGAGGTGCAAGGGGTGGGAGTGCAGGAGCTAGCGGTTAAGGGGGAGTGGGGATCGTCCAGGGGCAATGGGGAAGTGCCAAAGTACAAGCTTTGCCCAGGGCACCATTTCCCCTAATGCTGGTCTGAGCAAACAATTGGAAATGACCCTTCAGTGAGACCAGAACCATAGTGTAGAAAAGCCCCTTTGTTAAGTGGTGGTGGCTGAGGGCTTAGGGAGATGGGTTAGAAAACAACAGCCACTTGTCTGTGGAGATTTGATTCTTGCCTGCTAGGCCAAGCTGGGGTGTGGTGTCTCCATGGCTGTACTTCCAGTGTCTGATCTGCCACAGGGAGCCAAGTCTAGACATACTCAGAGGCTCTATGCCAGGGTTCCTCAAACTTCCTTTCACTACAACCCCTTTTTGCCAAAAAAAAAACCCAAAAAACTTACTACATGACCCTAGAAAGACGCACCAAGCCCCTCTACACTGAGCACAGGCAGAGGAGACAAAGCCTGAGCCCTGCCCCAGTTGGGGGAGGGCAAAACCAGAGCTTGAGGGATTCAGCCCTGGGTGGTGGGGCTCAGACTTTTGGTTTCAGCCCCAGGCACCAACAAGTCTAATGCCAGCCCTGGCGACCCCATTAAAACAGGGTTATGACTCACTTTGGGGTCTTGCCCCACAGTTTGAGAACCACTGCTCTATGCTGGTGGGAGAGAGTTTTCATGTGGGTGCAGTTAATCCACTTCCCAAGAGGTGGCAGCTATGTCAGTGGGAGAAGCTATATCGGTGGGTGTGCAAGCTGTGGTGTTTACCACATTTAAGAAGTTTAATCAAACCCCATTTTGAAAACCACCTGTGGTCTGGGAATGGCTCGATGAATCAGGGTTTGTCCTTCAAAGTCCTGGACAGATTCAAAGTCCTGGACATCACGATTCCATACTCCTGTTGTCATTGGGGATATTGCTCAGTGTTAGAGTGCTTAACTGCAGTTCAAATAGTCCTTAGTTCAAACCCCCGTGTTCTCTTATAACCTTCCTTCTTTTTTTTTAAAAAGTTAAACATTTTCATTTCCATTCTCCATTCTGTTCAGGGGCTCCTCTATAAAGGAGTGCTTGATAACAATGTAAACACTCAACATTTTGCTGTCCAAATGCACAAAAACCTAGCAAAGCTGTCCATCAGCTGAAATCAGATCCAATCTTCTAAGTGTCTAGTTTATGTTTTCATCAGTTAAACAAAGGTATCATACGAATGTACATTTGCAGATCCCTCTTCTCCAGGAGCTGTGTTGTGCAGAAGAAGAAGACCCACATCCAGCTGCAGTTCAGGAGTCTGATGACCAAAGAGCCAAAAAGTGTTCTCAGGGCTGGAGAAAAATGCCGTCTAGTGAGCTATTGAATGAGCTCAACCTGTTTAGCTTATCAAAAGAAGATTGAAAGGTGACTTCATTGAAGTGTTGAAGGGCCTTAATGGAGACAAAAGATTGGGTATTAAAGGGCTTTTTAATTGAGGAGAGAAAGGCATAACAAGAGCTTGTGGCTGGAAGGTGAAAAGAAACAAATTCATATTAGAAATAAGACATAAATATTCAACAGCAAGGATGATTCACCACAGGAACAAGCTACCAAGGAAAGTAGTGGATTCTCCATCTCCTGATGTCATTTAATGAAGACTAGATGCCTTTCTGGAATGTGTTTGCCCCAAAAGTAGCTCTGGTGTCATACAGGAGGCCTGTGATATGCAGGGGGTCAGATTAGATGCTCTAATGGTCTCTTCTGGCCATATAGTCAACTAATTTCTGAAAAACTGAGTGTAGCATTGGGAGCAGCGTCTGATGTTTTCCTGTCTAGCCAGCTTGCTTCCTAGAATGAACACTCCTTGAGTGGGGTGATCCACAGGGAGTAGCTCAAACCTTCAAAGTGCCTGGGCAGGGGCAGGACATTAGCACAGCAAGGGAGGGGTGTGGCAGTGACATCACAAAGGCTTTTTGCAGGACCTCAGGCTATTGGTCAAAGGTGGTGGGGAGGTGGTGACCTCACAGAGAGATGCTGACATCAGCCAGGCAGGACAGGGGTGAGGGGCCAGGGAAACCTCAGAGACCCCTGTGGCTTTGCTTCAGCAAGTCTCCTTCTCCAGGTCTCTCTTTGAGGACTGAGAGAGTATTCGGGTTCATGGACGTGAGTGCCAGGAGGAAGCTTTTTCGAGTTTTCTCCTTCCCTTTTCCTGATTTTAGTAGAAAACAGCCGTCCCTGTTTAGAAGGTTGAAGCCTCCTCGAGGTTTGAAACCTGTTCAGTCTGATCCATCTGGTGACAGTTGAATTCTAGGCATGGAAAACACGAACTTAAGGAGGCAGAATTTTATTCCGCACCTGGGATTTTGTCCCTTAGAATCACTGGGGTCATTAGGGTTTGTCCTTTCTGTTTCACCTTTTCCTCCATCCATCCATCCCTCCCTCCTTTCTCTTTGTCTCTTGCTTCTTTTGTCCTTTCTCCTGTTCCCCTCCCAACACCAGGAGGGGTGTGCGTATGTGTCTCAGGGGAGTGCTCGGCAGCTCCCACTGTGGGAGGTCCACCCGAAAATGTGGGGCTGAAATAGTGCTCAGGCAGTGATCCCCACCGGTGACCTGGGCCATCCTTTGGGTGAGAACCCTCAGCCTGCCGTCCTCAGTCTCTAACCTGATTGGCTGAGCAGGGGGTTATTGACAGGGAGGAGACTCAGGTCCTTGTTGTTCTCTTTGAAGCCCAAGGAAATAAGTCAGAACCAGTCATATGTTCGATGAATTTTGCTGCTCTTCTGCATTAATGGTCTCTGAGTAGTTCATGATTCTCTCTAACATTGCAGTTCTCCTCAAATACTTGCTGAATATTTATTGTGCACTGTTGTTGGTCTGGAGCTCATCCGAGAGAACTTTATTCAGGTCATTCAGTGTTTGAAATTCACGATCTGATGGTTAGTTTCAAAATCAGGGCTCTTGGGTCCTATTCCCAACTCTGCCACTGACTGACTGTGTGACCTAAGACAAGTCAATTCTCCTTTCTCAGCCTTAGCTTCTTCCTCTTTCAAGTAGGGATAATAATAATCCGCTCCTACCTACCTCACGTACAGTGTGGGGATGGGTGGGGATCCATTGGAGAGTGTCACTAGGAGTAGTGCATAATATGCGGTGTCCTATCACGTTTACTCACAGCAGATAATACTCACATAATAGAATAGCTGAAATAGTCTATTTGATTTGTATTTTTTATTTTGAAATTGTTAAGAGCAGCAATTACTTAGCTCAGACTGAAGCATCTTATCTAATGTTTGAGATCTAAGTGTCTCCTCTTTGTGTGCGACGAGACAGTTTAACACACTGTGACAAACAGGAGATGCTTTTGTTTTGCAACAAAATATTTTTGCAAAGAACTTTCATCCCACTTGTTTTGATTTCGAGAAACAAACTGGTTTAGTCTGAAGGGGATTTTCTGACAGAAATGGTTTCAATGAAATTTCCCCACCATCTCGATTCCTGGGCTCTATCCTTTTCTCTGGGTTTTTTTTTTGTCCATTAGAACAGGAGTCAGGACTGTTGGCTTCTCTTTCTGGCTCTGTCACCACCTTGCTGTGTAGGCCCTTGGAAAGGTCACTTCCCTTCTTTGTACTTCAGGCTTCTCCCCATCTGTCCAATGAGAACAGGGACAGTTCTCGAACTCTGGGCAGTCATTTTCGGCGGGGCCCCAGCAGGGATAACTAAAAATTTATAAGACTTTCATTCCTTAGGAACCGGTTCCCTATAAAAAGTTCTGATTTAAGGGATGTGCCACAGTATGTATTTTTTGTACCAATAGTGTTACCATGCGTCTGTATTTTCCCAGGAGGAATTTTTAAATTTTTTAATTTTAAAAATTCCTCCCAGACAGTGATTTAAGAACCAAAAAGCCTGACATGTCCAGGAAAATACAGATGTATGTTAACCCTACCTAAAGTTCTTTTTTAAAAAGATGGGCCTGAACCAGAAATGAGCTCCGTTTCACATGTGTGGGTCCCTGCCACTCCCTGGGGGTGTGCTAGGGTGACCAGATGTCCCGATTTTATAGGGACAGTCCCAATTTTCGGGTCTTTTTCTTATATAGGATCCTATTACCCCCCACCCCCATCCCGATTTTTCACACTTGCTGTCTGGTCACCCTACGGTGTGCACATGTGTGGGTCCCAGCTGCTCCCTGCCCCCACCTCACTGAAGCAGGTGTGCAGGGTTACTGCCCTGGGAACTGCAGGGCACCAGTGGACATGGGGCTGGCTGGAGGCAGGGCAGGGGGTGCAGCAGGGGTTGGCTGGAGACAGGGCGGGGGGTGCGGGGCTGGCTGCAGGCAGGGCAGGGGGTGCGGGGCCGGTGGTGTAGGGCTGGTGTGGGCAGGGGGGTGTGGGGAGCTGGCTGGCTTCAGGCAGAGCCGCAGGGGGTACGACAGGGGTTGGCTGGAGACAGGGCACGGGGTGCAGGGCTGGCTGCAGGGGGTGCGGGGCTGGTTCAGGCAGGGTGTGCAGCAGGGGCTGGCTGTGAGCAGGAGGTGCAGGGCTGGCTGGAGACGGGCTGGCTGCAGGCAAGGCAGGGGGTGCGGGGCTGGTTGGAGATGGGCTGGCTGTGGCCAGGAGGTGTGGGGCTGGCTGTGGGCAGGGGCTGGTGCAGGCAGGGCAGGGGGTGCGGGGCTGGTTGGAGATGGGCTGGCTGTGGCCAGGGGGTGGGGCGGGGTGGGGCCAGGGGCTGGTGCAGGCAGGGCAGGGGGTGCAGGGCTGGCGGGAGGCCGGGGCTGGCTGCGGGCAGGGCAGGGGTGTGGGGCTGGCTGGAGATGGGCTGACTGTGGGCAGGGGGTGTGGGGATGGCTGGAGGCAGGGGCTGGTGCAAGCAGGGCAGGGGGTGTGGGGCTGGCTGGAGGCAGGGGCTGGTGCAGGCAGGGCAGGGGCTGAGGGGCAGGCTGCAGGCAGGGGGTGCGGGTACAGAGGGTACAGCCCACCCTGTACGGTAAGTGCCCCCTCCTCCCTCCCTCAGCACCGGGGTAGCAGCAGCAGCCGGGGCTTGGGGGCTATTGAACTGGCCCGGGCGTCCCCTGCTTCCACTGCCCCGGCCCTGTAACTAGCTGAGGGAGCCCGGGGGAAGCGGGGGGGCTCTGGGGGCTATTTAAAGGGCCGGGGTGGTAGAAGCAATGGGAACCCAGGACAGTAAAAAGAGCCCCCCGCCCCCCGCAGCCCGACCCCAGCCCCATACCAGCCCCTGCTGGAAGCCCCAGGCCCTTTAAATTGCCCCCTGAGGAAGCCGGGCCACCCTGGTACAGCACCAGCTCTTGCCAGTACGCAGTACCAGGGCTTGGGCACGGGGCCCTCTTAGGGGTGGGGCCCGATTCAGGGGAATCAGGAGAATCGGCCTAAAGCTGGCCCTGTGTGGGGGTGGGGTGGGGTGGGGCAGGACTTGGTCCCATTCTGGGCACCACCAAAAATTATACAAACCTGCCGCCCCTGTCCAGCCCAACCTTCTGCTGATGCACCTCAGCCCACACCCGTGCAGGGTTTGAAGCTTCCATTGCTTAAACTCCAGGACACTGAGGGATTTCAGCTCCCCTTTGCCCACAGGGAGCTTTCACCCCACTCCCAGCCAGGTTCTTGTCCATGGGATCACTGTAGGGGGGCTGGGTCCCGCTGGGGGGGTCTTTTCTCTCTCTACGACAGGCCAGGGTGCAATAACTGGGGCATCTGAGCACCCAGGACCTTCTGTGGGGCTGCCATTCCCCTTCCCCTTCTGTGGTCTCATCAGTCATTGACTCCAGCCTTTTTTCTATCCATCGTCAGCACCATCCCAAGCCAGCTGCACTCGCCTTAAAAAGACAGTGTCCCCTGTTGGGTGTGAATCACTGACCTCTCTCCTCCCTGAGCACTGACTGCCCCTCTGTTTCCTTGCCTCTCAGTCTGTGCAGATGGGACCTTTCCCTACAGTGCTGGAGGATTCGCCCTTCTCATCTACCCTTGTCCCAAGCAGCACAGCGGGTGGGAATCTTACATGTACCGAGGTGACTTAGGAGCAGAAACCGCCCCAGACCTTCCATGCAATTGGCACTTGCCCCTCACTGAGCAGGGTTGAAACTCCTGCAGGGAGACTGCTGGGCCACATCCCCTCTGGGCATGAGCAAAGCAGCAGGGTGAAAAAAAGCCTGGAGATTGAACCCAGGGCCTCATACATGCAAAGCATGTGCTCTACCACTGATCTACATCCACAATTAGCCTTTGTTTGCTATGGGTTACACCAGGGGTAGGTAACCTATGGCACGTGTGCGGAAGGTGGCACACGAGCTGATTTTCAGTGGCACTCACACTGCCCAGGTCCTGGCCACCAGTCTTGGGGGCTCTGCATTTTAATTTAATTTTAAATGAAGCTTCTTAAACATTTTAAAAAACCTTATTTACTTTACATACAACAATAGTTGGTTATATATTATAGACTTATAGAAAGAGACCTTCTAAAAACATTAAAATGTATCACTGGCATGCGGAACCTTGAATTAGAGTGAATAAATGAAGACTCGGCACAGCACTTCTGAAAGGTTGCTGACCCCTGGGTTACACTCAGAGCCCTCTTGTTTCCAGAGCATCCAGTGGCCTAAGAGCAGCCTGGGGGACACATTCCCTGCTCTGAGGGCCAAACCTGCTGTCCTGGAGATTGCTGGTTCTTAGGGGTCACTTTGCAGCAGGGCCAGATTCGATGTGTGGGGCAGAGAGAGTGGGTGCCCTGGACTCAGGGTGCAGAGATGCACTCAGCCCTCTCCCCTGCATTGGGTGGGGGTGCTGCCACCCCCTGCTGGAAGGTAATGGGAGGGGAGGGGCACTGTGAGTCGCTCAACACCTGACCCTGGTGTCAGCAGTGGTGTGGGAAGCTCCAGGTGTTTCTAGGATCTGCTATTGCCACCTGTCTGTGAAGTCCAGCTTTCCCCAGCACATTCACTGCAGTGCAATTGGGTCACTGTTTCCATGGCTGAACAGCAAAGAATCACTCCCAGTTTCCCTTCTAGCTGCAGCAGGATTAGCCTGTGTTGGTGGATCTAGTTGTAGATTGTTATTCATTCCCCACCTTGACAATTCACACAGTCCCTTTCCCATGCAGATTCCCAGCGCCTCAGTGATCCTGGTAGCAGGGGTTGGGTCCTGGAAAATAACATGGATTTGTTTACATTGCAAGTGAAGAATAATTGAAGTTTTTCTGGTTTAAAATCACTTTTCCCTGACTGGGAATTGAACCCAGGCCTTGGCAGTGAGAGTGCCAAATCCTAACCACTAGACCACAAGGGAGATTTTCTTCTCATTTTTACTACACTTTCTTAGGCTACTTTCTAGCCACTTTCTGAAACTGTTCCACTGTCCACTCCCTGAGGGGCTAAGAGCAGAGAACCCCTGTGCTCAGGGTCACAACCTCAGCCCAACCCAAGTCACTGAAACAAACTCAAATCATGCTTTCTCCAGCAGGATCACAGAGCCACACAAAAAAACCCCATGAGGAGCAATCCTCCTCTGCCTTCATTTACCCCATCGCAACACTCTCAGCAGCCCGCTCTTGCGGGAAGGACACTGAGCTGATAGGAGCTCTGGCATAGAGACCAAGGGAGGGGTGTTGCTCCCCCTGGGTGTGAGCTGATCACATTCTGACTCCATATAACGGCGCTCTGAGCTTTGCCATCTTGTGAGTTCTGAGTGCTGAGCCCCCCGGACCCTTCTGCTGGGAGCATGGGGATTGCACAACAGTTGCAAGCCCTTTTCCCGTCTCCTTGTCCTCCTCGGCTTCCCCAGACCTTCCCCACAAATGGTTCTATCAGGCGCTGGAGGGATCTAAGCACCTGCAGGTTTCCCGAACCCACCTCTTAAGGCAAACAGTGATTCCCTTCTCTGACACTCCTGGGCCTGGGCTTCTTTTGAGTTTTTCCCTAGGGGGCCTGACTCCCTGTGAAAATGTGAGTGTGGCATGTGGGGAACTCAGACTCTCCCCCACTAGATGAGTCCAACAGCACCTCCCCTTGGTGGGAGATTCCTAAATTCCACCCTCCCACCCTGGTTACTCTGACCAGCTGATGGCGGCAGCATGCTAAATCAACCCCAGCTCTCTGGGCTAGAAAGCAGCATCTAACCAGCCTTGTGACAGCTCCGGTTTGCTCGCTGGAGACATAATGACCCAGGAAAGAAGGCAAATGTCAGACAGGGAACCTCAGCTCACAAATAAACACCCTCAGGCTCCTTCTACACTGCGACTGGGCAGTTGACTGACTTTAAATCTAGTCAACTAGATCTAGCTCAGTTGGTAGAGTGTGATGCTCTTAATCCCACCATCATCAATCCAAGCCCCATGGTGGGTGGTAGCAACAGCCCTTAGGTGTCACTCTTCTGCTAATAGTCACAGTCCAAAATGAAACAAAATCTCCATGCTCTTTGGCAGGTCATGTTTCCTCCTCTCTCTGAGCTTCAGTAAAACATGAAGAGAGACCAAACTGACATTTGCATCCTCTGTTAAGAGAGGATTTTCTCCTCTTCCATTCTACCCCAGGCAAGAAGAGGGGATAATAACTATTTAACAGATGATTGCAGAGAGAAAAGTTTGGTCTTTATAAATAGGACGATGATCAATTGGTCTCCATTTCCACTGACGGTAGGACAAGAAGTAATGGGCTTAATCTGCAGCCAGGGAGATTCACGTTAGATGTTGGGAACAGCTTTCTAACTCTGAGTGTAGTTAATCTCTGGAATAGGCTCCCAAGGGTGTCTGTAGAGTCTCTGTCCTCGGAGGTTTTTAAGTACAGGTTGAACAAACCTCTGTCAAGGATACTCTCCATATACTTGGTCCCACAGACAACCTGCTCTGGCTCTGGTTCCCTCCTGCTCCCTGCCTGGGCCGGCTGCTGTGGGCACTTGACCCCACATGGCCCTGACGTATCGTCTCTGCTTGGCCCTGCCTCAGCAGCGAGGGCTGGATTTCATGACCTCTCCAGGGCCCTTGCAGCCGTACAGCTCTGTAATTCGATGCCATCGCAATATAATATAAACAACAACAAAAGTGGAAACACCCCAATCTAACATCTAACAATTCAGCGTGAACTGACATTCCACAGCACAAAGTGACAACATGTAGGAGTGCAAAGCCCGACAGTTCAGCACCATGCAAATGAACGCCCCATGGGGCAAAATGACACACTGCAAAAGAGCTCAGCTCAAACCAATGCAACACAAGGCGGTGCAAAAACCATACAACACGAAACAATGCGTCAGAGTGCAAAGTGACACTGTGCAAAACAGCTCAGAGCGGGACAACGACACAGCACAAACCCACACAACAGAATCATATAGAAAGGTAGGGAAGAGAGGGACCCCGAGAGTCAGGGCCAAGTCTCCCTAGGCCACCCTGACAGGTGTTTGAAGAACAGGGAAACAAAGGGCACCAGGAACGTATGTTTTTTGGATGAGCCAAGAAAAGGGAGTAGCATTGTCCCCCTCTGGTAGCCCTTGTTCAGTTCCAGGTCAGAAAGCAAAACTCTTCTGCAAGAATATTCAAAATATATTGTGTTTCACTTTACTTCATAAGTACAGTTGTGTGGCTGTCAGAGTCTACCCTCACTTGAAACTGGGGGGTTTCAAGGTGAGGACCCGCATGTCTTCCCCCACCCCAAAATCTTAGGGTAGGTCTCCCTTTTGCTGCCACCACCTCGGTCAATTACATGGGCTGGGACACCCCTGTTTTCTCCCTGTCTCCCTCAGAAGACACTCCCTGGGGAACACAGATCAACTCACAGAGGAGGAACCTCCCCCCTCCCCTCTCTGCCCGGAGATAAGCTGTCTCACCACCGAGAATGTCTTAGCCCCTCCCCCTATATCCACAGTAGAAGGGATTTAATCAAATCTTTAGAGAAAGAATTTATTAAAAGAAAAACAAGAAAATACAGAATCTCTATGAGTCCAAGCTGGACACTCATAGGGTATAACCTTGCTAAGTTCTGGAGAGAATCCTCTCTCTTCTCAGTACAACCAGTACAGGCAGAATTAAGAATAATCAATAACAAACACACAGAATTGCAAACATAGGATTATTAGATAATGACACAAAGTATCTTTCTAATACTCACTATCTTGACTAGAAGAAATTAGTTCAGAAAGGTAGAAACTTGTAGACTTGATTAAAACATCTGGACTCTTGTAACTCCAAACGGCTAAAGACAAAACACACACAAACAGAGGGAAAAGTTCCTCCTAGGAATTTCAAATTCTCTTCCCTGATTGGTCCTCAGGTCAGGTGCCCATCAGGTACTATGTTTTAACCCTTTACTAACTATTCATGACAGTGGCAATTAAATGATGACCCTAAAGTTTCATAAAAGTGTGGGAAATATGGACATATCTGAGAAAATGGCTTGGAATGAAGGAAGACAAAAAATTGATCGGTCGAGAGAACAGGCCCTGTTTCCCCCTGGTTTGGAGCTTCTCTCACAACTACTGGAATAGCAAAGCTAAGCAAATGGGGTTCTATTATTGCAAGGGAGATTGAAGTGAGGCCATTTTCTCCCGATAGAATTAAATGGTAATGTCAGGAGTGGGATGTGAAACCACATCTCTATGCAGAGACCAGAACACCCAAGGGATTGGGAAAAAAAGAGTCTTATAACTAGCACTTTAGACCAGTCCACCATCCTGATACTACAAAGAATGTGCCTTATCAACCCTAGTTTTCATTAATAGTTGATGAACTCTTTAGGGCGGTCGAGACGGCACATCTCTTTCAACTCCTAGAGACCTTCTACAGCACAGCTGATTTTTAGACACACTCACCCAGACCTAAAGTTACACATTTCCTGGAGCTCCATGAGTTCTGTGGTGTTGGAATCTCCCTGCTCGCATTTTAAGTGAACAAAAGATGGGTGCTGGCATTCTGAGAAAGTAATGGTGAACCTCAAAATCCTGCCCTGTGGGCCAGACAGTTAAGCAACCAGCACCCACAACCTCTATCATGATAGCATCCTGTCTGGGAACAACTCACTTACCAACAGCTGGGGTGTGAAATCCTCATTTCTTTGTTGTTCTATCACTGTAGTCCCCACTTTCCTATTGCTTGTCTGTATAATCTCTGTCTGGTGCTGTGATTCTTTCTGTCTGTTGTATAATTAATTTGTTGAGTGTAAACCAATTAAGGTGGTAGGGTATAATTGGTTAGATAATCATTTTATAATATGTTAGGATTGGTAAGTTACATTTCAGTAAAATGATTGGTTAAGGCATAGCTAAGCAGAACTCCAGTTTTACTATATAGTCTGCAGTCAATCAGGAAGTAAGGGGGGGAATGGGGGTAGAGGAATTAGAATTATGTTTTGCTAAGGGGGGGAATAGGAACAGCGAAGGGGAACAGGGACACAGGCAAGGCTCTGTGGTGTCAGATCTTGGAAGGGGGACACTGAGGAAGGAAATTGGAATCATTGCTTGCTGGAAGTTTACCCCAATAAACACTGAATTGTTTGCACCTTTGAGCTTCGTGCATTGCTGCTCTCTGGTCACGCGAGAAGGACCAGGAAATGGGAGGGTGATGGGATAAACCCTCTAACAAGTACGTCTTTCAGGGTGTGAAAAACCCCAGAACCAGTATAATTAAGCTGACCTAAGCCATGGTTAGATAGTGCTAAATGAAAGGAAAGATTGTTCTGTGAATGTAGCTATTACAGGAATGGAAAACCCCTCCCCTCACTGTAGCAACTGTCTTCTCCACAGTGCTATAGCAGCATTTTAAGTGTAGACAGCCTCAGAGCAAAACCAGATTTGGCTCTGTGGATGCTCAGGCACTAAGACAACAGTAATTACAATATACTAATACATCTGTAGCTGGCAGGATTTGAACCTGTGTGGAGAGAACCCAGTCAATTTCTAGTCCATTGCATTAACCGGGGGTAGTTGATTATTTTATCAAGAGCCAAATTTCTTGGTCAATCTCTAGACACCAGAGAAAATAATAATAAGTATATAGAAAGATTTTGCAGTCACTATGGGCATAACCATGACGATTGTTCTGTGTTTCACTCTATATATTTGGCACCACTGCCTTTCCCTTTAGTCTTGTAGTTTACCAAGGGTAAAACTAAATATCTCTTCAGATACCAGGGAGTGTTTATGTTCATTCCTGCTAGCTACACAGGGCTTTGATGTATCTGCTTTCAGTCCTCCAGCTCTGCCGGGACAAGTAACATTTCAGGCTGTCACTGAACTGAAGAGGGGAGATCATTTTTGACAGGTTACGCCTCCTCTTAAAAGTGTTTGTCTGGCTGGCAGCCCTGGTTCCCAAGTCTCTCCTGAGGGAAGAAAGTTTCTGTGCAAAATAGTAAAAGTTTTAACAGAGAGGAGGGAAAGGCGAAGGCCACATGATGGGGCCAGTATGTACCACAACATGGTTCTTTTATGTGGGATGGCTCTGAACACTGACTGATCTCCACTCCCTTGTGATTGAAGAGATGTTTAGTTTTGCACTTGGGAACCTATAAGGCTGAAGCAATTTTATAGATGGTGACACTACGACTGAAGGGTTATTTAATGTTGTAAAAATTGTTAAAAACACTTAGCTTCAACTGGAACTGCCTGTTATTAAAGGCTGGTTTCCCCACGTCAGTTCCATAAGCTCTGCTAGAAACACCCTGGCTTCTCTCCTGCCTCGGTGGGAACTGGAGGGAATCGTCCCCTGCTGCCCTTGGCTCCAGGCTGGTTTTTCTGGGGAGGGGACATGGAATTGATTTGTTTGCTGTTGAGAAGGGAGCCAGGCCAGTTCTCAGGGAACGAGAACTCCCAGCATCTTCCCAGCCCAGCCCAGGCTGCTGCCCTGTCCCAGCCTCTGTTCCCCTGGGGGCCCTGCGTGTGTGACTCTAGAGCAGGCCGGGAGCAGCAGCTGAGGCAGAGGACGGCCTGGGCCGGGCAGATGCTAGGAGCAGAGCACCAGAGGCCTCTACTGGCTCCCTCCCCAGCAGCAAACAATCAGTCCCCACCCGCACCCCGGGACAGCAGCCTGGCGCCAAGGGCAGTGCCCAGAGGGGGGTTCTCTTTTTCCTCTTCCTGGGGTGAGCAGGGACCTGGGGGTGTTTCTAGCAGGGCAGTTGCAACTGAATTGGGGAACCAGCTTTTAATAACAGGCAGCTCAAGTTCAGACTAATTTTGTTACAATTTTCTTTATAATGGAAAATAATTCAAAAGTAAACGGGCAGGAATGATTGGAACTTTTTTCTCCCGGGCATAGAAAGAAACGGCTTTTTGGCTTTTCATGATACGGGAGTCAGGTTCGTTCACTGTCCAGAAGCAACGTGCTCAGAAGCCTGTTGTGTTTCATTTCTTAGGTTCTGCTGCCATCGTGTGACCATTTGCTTCCCCTCCTTTCTGTCCAAAGCACAGAGCCCAGTTCCTCCAGGGAGAGAAGGACATCTTTCTTCTTTCCTTCCTCAACAGCCTCCTTCCCTGGGGAGCCCTTTGTTGGGGTCCGGGTGGGGAACAGCCGTTTCTGAGGATTAATTTCACACCATATTTGGTGTTGATATATAGATTTTACAGCCAGATTAGATCATTAGATACCTCTGCTCTGACCTGATTCAGAACAGAATCCAGGGAATTTTATCCAGTGACTCCTACACCCAGCCCAAGATCTTCTGGCTGAACAAGGAGGGTTCATTCAGAAAGTCATCGTGTTTGGATGTAAAGGTGGGAAATGATGGGGAAATTGGCCCCTCTTTCAAGTTTAAATGTTGTAACTTCTACATCTAGACCGGGGTGGCCAACCTGAGCCTGAGAAGGAGCCAAAATTTCCCAATGTAACTACCAAACGTGCACCTCTGTATGCAACTGCTGAGTCAGTTGTGAACCTTCCCATCATTATCATTATCCCTTCGAAATGATGATGGTGATGGACACTTGGCTCGATATCCCAGTGTGCCCTGGACGTCTACAGGTTGCATTAGCCAATCCAACCATTTGGCACTTGCAGATGGGCACCTCTGTATTGTGCCTGAGTCTTGTACAGCTATGAGAGGCTGGTAGATGCTGATATTTTCCCCTCTTTTTAACCAGCACTAATACCAGGCCAGGCCAGGGCTGGGAAGAGAGAGAGAGCAGCAGGTTTCCCCAATTGTTTCCTGCTTGATTTTTCTTGACTAGCTTCACCTCTGCACCAACTTGCACTTTCCTATGTGAGCCTGACTAGCTCAGTTGGCAGAGCATCAGACTTTTAATCTGAGGGTCCAGGGTTCAAGTCCCTGGTCAGGTGATAAACTTCTCACTATGATTGTAAAAATCTGACTTTCTGGAGTCTTCTTTGGTGTTACTCTTTCTCTTCAGGATTTTGCCTTTCCTAAGAAGGGCCTTTGTGTGGGGGGGATTGAAGGAACAACTCCTTGACATCCCCTCTGTCCTTGCAGCCTGGAGGAATAAAGGCCTCTGGGCATAGAGCATGTTCCTTCCCTGCACACACACACACACAAATACACACACACAGAATATCCCTAAGGAATTAGAATCACCCGCTGCCTTCCCCTGTCCTGCTGGATCCCCAAATGAAGATGTTCTTCAACCCAAACCCATGTCCCCTCTTTTCCCAGTGCCCCTCAGCCCCAACCCTCAGTCCCTCCTATGCTCACTGCTCCTCACTCCCAACCCGAGCCTGCTCCTCTTCACCCTTCTCCTCTGTCCCAACCCACAGCCCCCTCCTATTCCCAGTGCCCCTCAATCCCAACCCACAGCCCCCTCCTATTCCCAGTGCCCCTCAATCCCCACTCACAGCCCCCTCCTATTCCCAGTGCCCCTCAATCCCAACACACAGGCCCCCCCTCCTCATGCTGCTCCTCAATCCCAACCCACGGCTCCCTCCTTCCCTCCAGCAGCAGGTGCTTCAGACCCCCCTCAGGAAGATTTTCTTGCAAGGTTTCATGTATGAGTCTGCATGTGGATTTCACAGTATGTTGGAAATAGGTTGGGTTGTTTGCCGAAATGATCACTGGTGGCTGGTGTTGGATTCCCAGTCTCCATGTTATAGGGGCAGGAGAAACAAAGGGTTGTTATCCTTGATGTGTGAATCAAGGACTCAACCCTGGGTGTAAACTAAATGAGCTGCCCACAGATTCTGGAAGCCACAATGAGCATTTGGTGCGAGAGCTCAGACCTTTCCCTGTCCCAGAGGGAGGGGGTCACCTGCAAGGGGCTTGGACCACTGACCTATCAGCTCTTAACTCCCAAACTTTCAGTAACTCTATTATCAGTGCCTGTGAGTGTAATTTAAACCATAAGAAAAACCACACTGGGCTAGACCAAAGGTCCACCTAGCTCTGTATTTTATCTTCTGACAGTAGCTAATACCAGGTGCTCTAAAAGCATCTCAACAAGGCACCACTGGGAGTTGAACCCAGGATCTCCTGTTTACAAAACAGGTACTTTAACCAGCTAAACCAGGGTGCCTGCCTGTGATTAAGGTACAGTGTCTGCTCACACCTGACTCCCTGCATCCCCACCTGGGCCCCACAAAGCAGAGGAGCAGGTGAGGTTTTCCTTGCAAGCTGTGTGTGTGTGAATCTTTGGCCAGGTCTGCACTACAAAGTTATTTCAGCAGAATTATTTTGCTCAGGTGTGTGAAAAACACACAACGCTCCCTCGGTCAGCAGCTCGGGGCTGGTGCACACACTGCAATGCCACGTCTGGTGACAAAACTGCCCTGTTTTGGTGACAAAACAAAACCACTTCGATGAGAGGCCTAGAGCTTTGTGCAGCAAACTTAAAGTGACAGAGTGTCAGTGTAGACGCTGCTGTTCATTATATCACCATAACTGGCCTCCTCCAGTATCCCACAATGCCCTCTGTGAACTCGCTTGCCCTGCATTCCTGCTACAGAGCCATGGGGCCCTCCCCTTACGTAGCTCCAGGAAGTTCTGACAGCTGAGCCTGCTGCTCTGCTCCGGCAGCCAGGAGCAAATCACTGCCGTGGATGCTGCTCTCTCCCGCCCTGTGAACACAGAGCAGGGTGGCGGGAACTTCCTTACATGGGGGAGCACCGGCATCCGAACTGTGACACCCCCAGGACACCCCTTCCCTAGAGGAGGCTCTTATCCTCCAAACAGGGACGTCTGTTTTCTAGTAAAATCACTAAAAGGGAAGGAGAAAACTCGAAAGAGATTCCTCCTGTCGCTCACGTGCCTGAACCCGAATACTCTCTCAGTCCTCAAAGAGAGACCTGGAGAAGGAGACTTGCTGAAGCAAAGCCACAGGGTCTCTGAGGTTTCCCTGGCCCCTCGCCCCTGTCCTGCCTGGCTGATGTCAGCATCTCTCTGTGAGGTCACCACCTCCCCACCACCTTTGACCAATAGTCTGAGGTCCTGCAAAAGGCCTTTGTGATGTCACTGCCTGTCACGGACTCACAGATCGTGCCCACTCTTGGCCCCGTGCGGTCCGTGGGGGGTGCCCCTTTCAGTGCGACAGCCCTTCCCGGGGGTCCACTCTCTCTCGGGGTCAGGCCCCTCCACCTCCTGGAGCCGCACCTCTCTGAGCCTTAGCACGTCTGTCTCTCGCCGTGGGCCCCTCAGGGAGTCCACGCGCTGGACCCCCTGGGCCTCCTCACCCCCCGAAGGGGTTGCTGCCCCCTGTTCTCTAGACCGGAGTGACTCTCAGCCAGCATAAAACAGGAGGGTTTATTGAGAGTTGAACACAGCGCAAGAAACTCTCAGGGCCTCAGGCCTGGCCTCCCTCAGCCCAGCACATCCCAGTCCCCCTGCAGCCAGGTGGGCTCTGCCTGCTTCCCCTCGCCAGCCCAGAGCCCCCCTGCTCCCCAGCTGGGCCTCTGATATCCCCGGCCCCAAGCCCCACCTCTGTCCATTGTCTTTTCTCCAGGTAAACAGGGTTGCCTGGGCCTCCTCTCCTCTCCGTCCCCCTCTGGCTGGAACAGGTTGGTCACGGGGTCCTCTCCCCGCAGCCCATTGTCCTCTCACTGGCCAGAACTGGCTGTGACTCCTGAGCTGGGTCTCCGGGTCACCAGGTCACCAGTCGCTGGGGTCTCCATCCTCCAGGCCATCAGCCAGGGTCCCAAGTCCCTCTCCGGTCCTCTGTAACAACAAACTCCCTCTCCCCTCACCTTGTTAAACCAGTAACACCCGGGGACACTGAGTCCCGCTCCCTGTGCATGTGAACCACTGGAAAACACAGAAAACCCTAAGAAAATCCCCCACTTCATCACAGAGCCCAGCACCTCTCCTCCTCTGGGCACCTAGAGCAGAGGCGGCTGGTGCTGATGGCTCCAAGGGAAGGCTTAAAAGCAACAGAGCAACTGAGGTCAGGGCCAGAGGAGGGCAGGACCATGCCTATGTGTGGCCTTCAGACAGGCACAAAAACACTCAGCCAGGCTGCTCCCTGCCATGCCAAACACTCGCTGAAGGCCACCCGCAGACCAGCATGCAGGGCGGCTGCTGATGCTCAGTGGCCATTATCAAAGACGGTAGGAAAGCAGGGCCAGCCCCCCTGGTGGCGCCTCTTACTGTTCCCACTCTCCATGCTCACTTTGGCAGTGGGGCAGGAGATTTTACCCCAAGAGGCTTTTCCCCAGCTGGTGAGAAGCAGAGAAACACCCAGGCTCCGAAGACGCTATGTAGCAAGTACCCTCCAGCACAGGGACAGGCGCACACTTGGAAGAGGGAAACTGCTCCACACGCTAGCCTGGGCAGCCGCCCATTTTCTTTGGCAAGTGAGGAAGGGCAAAGGTGAGACTGGAAGCACCTGGGGCTCATGCCCCAGCCTTTGTGACACCCAACCCCCAACTCCTTCCTGGGGCTCTAGCTGAAGCCAGAGCATTGGCCTGAGCGGCCAAGAAGAGGTTCCAGCCCTGAAGTGAGCAGGACGTTCAGCGCAAAGGTAAAACTGAACAAGCACAACCACGAAGGGACTCAAACCCTCAATCGCCTGATCCGAAGTCAGACGCCTTATCCATTAGGACACGTGGTCACACAGAAAAAGGCCCTCCAGGCACTTCTTTGGGAAAGGCCGACACTGACGCAGCCGACAAAGTGGGGATTCACCCACGAAAGCTCATGCTCCAATACGTCTGTTAGTCTGTGAGGTGCCACACGACTCTTTGCTGCTTTTGCAGACACTGTGTTTCTCGGGTCAGCTACTGAGAGGGGCCGAGACTCTCTGGGCACAAGAAGTCGAGTTCCCAGTGAGACGTGAGACTTAATTCTCTGGAGCCAGGTGCAGGGTTTTGGCAGGGAGGCTCAGGCATGGGGGATTGGGGTGCAGCGGACGGACCGGCTGTCTAGGTGGGGAGATTTAGTCTCACTGAGGAGGAGGAGGGGGAATCCTGCTGACAGGCAGTGGCCAGGGCCGGTGCAACCACTAGGCAAACTAGTCGGCCACCCAGGGTGCCCAGTGGTTGGGGGCACCATAAAGCGCACTCAGGGGCGGGGAATGGAGGTGAGCTGGGGCAGGGGCTGGGAGGTGCGGGGGGAGGGCTGCCCGCAGCAAGTAACGGGGTGGGGTGTGTGTGCAGGTGAACCGCTCCCTGTCCCAGCTCACCTCTGCTCCGTCTTCTCCCCTGAGCACGCCGCCCCCGCTCTGATTCTCCTCCCCTCCCAGGCTTGCTGCGCTATACAGCTGATTGGCACGGGACGCGGGCCGTGCTGCAGCCAGTGAGGGTCGGGCGGGACCCGGGACGGGGAGGCCGGGCAGGGCCGCGGGGGCGGAATGCGGCCAGGAGGGTCGGGCGGGACCCGGGGCGGGTGGCTGGGCAGGGTCGCGGCCGGGAACGCTGGGGAGACGCGCCAGGGAGGCCGTGAGGGTCGGGCGGGACCCGGGCCGGGGCCGGGCAGGGTCGCGGCCGGGAACGCGGGGACGCGGCTAGGAGGGTCGGGCGGGACCTGGGGACGGTAGGTGGGGCACGGCAGGGCCGGGGTGCGGCCGGAGCTGGGTGGCCGGGAGGGGTTTGGGGAGTTGGGGACACGGGCCGGGCAGGGTTGCGGCCAGGAGGCGGGACGGGCCGCGGCCAGGACCGCCGGGCACACGCCCCTAGTTTCCTACCTTAGGTCGTCTTCCTGGGCCGGGAAGCCTGCCTGCTTCTCAGCCCTCCCAGGCTTCCCGCGAACAGCTGATTCGCGGGAAGCTGTGGGGGAGGAGAAGCAAGGAGGAGCTTCATGGCAGGAGGTGGAGGCAGAATTCGCAACGGTTCACGCGAACCGTTTGCTAAATTAGACGCCGGACAGAGAACGTTAGCATCCGGTTCTCTGTCCGGTGTCTAATTTTAGCAAACGGTTCGCGCGAACCGTTGTGAACCGTCTGCAGCTCACCCCTGTCCACTCCCCTGGCTCCCAGCCACACCGCCAGCTAGTGCTGTGGGGCGGTTCCCCCCTCCAAGTTTGGGAGCCAGGGGAGCGGAGCAGGCTGGTGCCCCAGGCCTCCATGGGGGGAAGCGGAAGGGGGCTGGTCCCAGGCCATCGTGAGACATGGGGGACTGGCTACTTCCTGCAGGAAGTGGAGTGACCCAGCCCCAGCCTGCTCTGCTCCCCTGGCTCCCAGGCTTGTGTTGGTGTTGGCTGGATTTGTGCAGGTGTTTGTGTACATTAGCAATTGTGTGTGTGTGGCTGGATTCATGCATGTGTTTGTGTATGTTTGCAATTGTGTGTGTGTGCATGCTCTGCTGCCCTCTGCCAGCGCGACAACCATTTCTCCATATGTCACAGCCCCCATACCGTCGACCCTGATGGTGATTTCCCCATGTTACAAGGGCTGGCTGGCCTGACCTGTCTCCCCTCTGCAGAGTGTGGTGGGGCTGCAGCTCACTCCCTGTGGGGCAGGAGTGCCAAGGTGCAGGGCACTGGGCTTCAATGCACCTGGAGAGCAGCTCAGGTGAGGCTGGGCAGGGCCTGTGGTGTCTGTTCTGCGTTGCCTGGTGCTGGGCCATTGCACAATCCCCAGCCACGCCGCACAGCGCACCCCGAGAGGGAGTGGGGGGCCAAGCAGATAATCCAGCAGGAGGGGATCATTCTCATTGGTAGCCGTCCAGTGGCAGTGAGTTCCACAGGCCTTGGCACATGCTGTGTGGGGCAGGAGGTCTTTGTATTTGGAGCAGTGGGAGTGAACTGTGTGCGGTTGTGTCTCTGAGCACGATTGTGAATATTATGGTGTGTGTGTGTGATTGTGAGTGTGGCTGGGGGTGTGATTGTTTCTCTCTTTGGGGGTTGGGCTCGCATGTCCCTCTGGGTGTGTTGTGTGTGTGTTCTTGGGATTGTGTGAGTCCCTTTGTGAGAGTGTGTGTGTGTGTGTCACTTGCTGCAGGATACAAAATCCTGCAAAGCCATCTCCTACTGGTTAGCCCAGTGTTGGGGACTTTAACCCTGACAGCGAAATTCGTTGTCTGTTCAGCTAGAGAGACAGTCAACACCAGCAAGGTCCGTTCAAAAGCCTTTTATTGACAAGTGCACGCATCAACAAAAGGCCGCTCGTCTCCAGTGAGAACCAGGCCCTTTTTACAGCTTAGCATTAGCCTATATAGACAGTTTTATTACGTCATACATCACTCACTTGAGCAAAACCCACCCCCCTTTGTTTAACAACTTAAAACTAGACACTTTTAATATACACACATGCCTAGACTTTATGTCTACAACTTTAGATTATTAATTATATCTTAACAACACCCAAAAGTTAGAAATACAGGGGAGTTTTTAAACAAACCTATAACTCAACCAAAAGTTAGAATCTGAACCGTGGGATGCTAGAGTTCCTTATCAGCTCTTCAAACACTGTCCTTAGCACAGCTAATGGCATGCCAGCAATGCAATCCCTGGTTTATCTCAGGCTTGTCTCACGTTTTCCAGGGCTCTGTTAAACAATGCTGCTTTTCAATACTTTTCCACTCTGGGATTACCAAAAACCTTTGCTAGCCTGATTTCAGTCAGGTTAGCATAACTGTTTTGTCTGCTATATTTTCATTCAGGCCTAACACCAGCAACACACTGATACAGTGTCAAAGATGCACACACACACACACACACCAGGGCTCAGCCCCACCAGCAGGGGGCAGGAGGGACACACACGTCTCTCCTGGGCCAGCGTGGACAATTTCCCATCACGACCCGGCACAGCGCTGGTGCCCCCACACGGGGGTGGGCAGCGACCGGGGGGCGGGGGGACTCGGGGAAGGAGCAGGACTCATTCAGGGTGGGGGTGACGCTGTCCCTGCAGCGGGTGTTTAGAGCCGGGCTCCCCCGGGGCAGGGGGCGGGGCCGGGGGCAGCGGGAGTCGGGGGGTGACACGCGGCCGGTGCCTGGGCCCGGCGGACCCACCCAGACCCGCTCACACCCAGCCGGGGTTACAAGGGGCGCTGGGAACATCCCGCGGGCGGACACGGGGATCCAGCCCCCGCCCAGAGCCGGACCCGGCCCGGCCCGCCGGGAGGCGTTTCGACGGCGGGAACGCCCCCGCGCTCCCGCCCCGCTGCTTTGTGCCGGGGAAGGGGCGGCGGCGCAGCACGTTCCTGCGCTGGGCAGCGCCACACCCTGCGGGGCGGGGCCGGGCTCTCTGGGGCGGGGCGGGGATGAGGAGTTGCTTTGGGGGAGGTGTCAGGTTGACCCAGGGACCCGCCCTCACCTGGGCGGGAGAGGACGGAGGCGCCCCAGGGCAGGCTGGGAGTTGTAGTTCCTGGCTCGTCTCAGAGCGGAAGTGACGGGCAGTTGCTCAGACAACGCCCCCTCCCGGTGCACTCTGGGAAGCGTATTTCTCTCTCTCTCTCTCTCTCTCTCTCTCTCTCTCACACACGCGGCCTCTATTGGAGGAGGGGCCGTAACACGCCACTTCGCCGCGCCCCTCCCCGCTCCCTGATTGGCGGAGAGAGCGCGGGACAGAGACTCGGCGCGTGGGGGGAGGCCCCGGTTCCCGAGGTTGCGCTGCCCCCCACCCCACGGCGCGCGCTGCGGCCGTTGGGATTCGAATCCCGCGTGGGATCCGGGCTGGGGGGGGAGGGACGCCGGGCAGAGGCAGCGCGGAGTGAAAGGGCTTCACCCCCCCCCAGCTGGGCCTGGGGGGCAGCGGGGGGGGGGGCTGAGCTGCCTGGGAGCAGCCCCACAAGCGGCAGCCTGGGGCTGCGGGGCCCCTCAGCCCCCCCCCAACGTGCCCCAGCAGGGTCCCCCCCCACTGTGACCCTCCCGCCAGCCCCGCCCCCGGCGTCCCCTCCCCACCCTGTCCGCTCTGCCCGGCCTTTCCCTTCGCCCCCTCCTCCCCCTCCCGTCCTCAGCGCCCCGACCTCCTCCTCCCACCCCACCCCCGACCCCTTCCTCCTCCTCCTCCCCGTCCTCAGCAACCCTCCCCTCCCCAGCACTCCACCCTCCTTCTCCTCCCACCATCCTCAGCACCCTGCCCCCGCCTCCCTGTCCTCAGCGCCCCACCCCTTTCTCCTCCCCATCCCCGTCCTCAGCACCCTCCCCCCGCAGCACCCCACCCTCCTCCCGCCCCACCCCCAACATCCTCCTCCCCTCCCCAGCACCCCGCCCTCCTTCTCCTCCCCATCCCTGTCCTCAGCACCCTGCCCCCGCCTCCTCCCTCAGCGCCCGACCTCCTCCTCCTCCCGCCCCACCGCTGACCTCCTTCTCCTCCCCATCCTCAGCACCCTGCCCCCCTTCCTCCTCCTCCCCGCCATCCCCCTCCTCAGCACTCCTACCCTCCACCCCCTCTGTAGGGCCCGGACAGCCCCGTGTCTCCCCTTCTGTTGTGACCTCTCGCCAGCCCCACCCCATCTGTGGGGATCCTCAGCCCCAGCGTCCCCTCCCTCACCCTGTACACTCTGCCTGGCCTTTCCCTTCGCTGCCCTCCTCCTTCTCCTCCTCCCCATCCTCAGTGCCCCGACGCCGACCTCCTCCTCTCGCCCCACCCCGATGACCTTCTCCTCCTCCTCCCCCCTGTCCTTAGCACCCCATCCCCCCTTCCTCCTGCCCCTCCCCGTCCTCAGTGCCCTGCCCCTAATTGATTCCAACCCATTTCTCCATTGCTGGGCCCCACTTTCCCATCCCCCCCACTGCCCCAGTCCATCCCCAGGGTGTGAGGTTCCTCATCTCCAATCTCTGCTACCCCCCAACCTGCCGGGTTCCCCTTTTCAGCCACTGTGGGGCCCTCCAACCCGCCCCCACCCATCCACTCTGGGCTCTAAATCCCACATTCCCACAATGCACCTTGGTATCCCCACCCTCCTCTATCCCTAATCCCCCTAGTCCCTTCCCTGGGGTCCTCCTGGACACCCCAACCCACAGTCCTGCCCCCACATACATCCCAGTCACTCATTCACATGCTGAGCTAGTCCTTCAGGGGCCCCCACAGCCCCCCAAACTCCTCCATCCATGAGCCCCGTGGGCCTGTGGCCGGGAAGTGGGGGAAGCTCCCACTTTGGCTGGGCTGGGGGTGGGTGTTAATCATTTCCTGGCTTGTGTGTGCCGAGCTCACCAAGGCTTTGCTCCCTCGGGGTGGGGGGTGGTTTTTGGCCGAAGGTGACGTGGTTTGGTAGCCCGGTGGATGCCGCGGGGTGTCTGGAATGGGGCGTGTGTGTTCCCATCATGCCCCTTCCCCTCTGCCTGCAGAGCTGAGGACAGACAGGTCTGAGGAGCAGAGCAGGAGCTCTGGGAAGGAGAAGAGCAATACGAAGATGAAGTCTAAGACGAGGCCAGGTGACTTCTGTGGAGGAAGACATGCTGGACAGCGCCAAGGATTGGGGAGACAACCAGGTGTGAGCCCAGGGCTCAGATTTCTAATTGTAGCTGTGATGGCAGAATGGGAGGAGGGCTGAAGCCGGAGCCCTGGGCTGTGGGAGTAGCGAGAAGAGGAGTCTCGCCACCATTGCTTTTTCTTTTCCTCTTGTGTTGTGTTTCATACCAAGGGAAAAGAAGTCGCGGGGACGGAGTCCAGCCCCGAGGTGAGATGGAAAGTGAGCGAGAGCAGTGACAGGGTGAATCCTGTTGATGCCAGGCAAGACCTGCCCAGCTGGGATGAGAGTAGCTGTCTCTGTCGGTGAAAGAAGAGTCTGGTTTGGGGAGGGCTCTGGTCACAGCCCCCCTGGCTCCAGGCAGGGATGTCCCGTTACCTGGGTGTGGGTTTGTGGACTAGCTGTGGCTTCAAGAGAGATGATGTTGCCATTTGTGGGGGCTGATCATCTCTCTGGCCAGGAGTGGTGTGTGCTCCCTAGCAGAAAGTTGGATCCATGAGGGTGACTCCCTGTTCTGAGTTTCTTTCTTTCTCCGAGGTTTCTCTCTCTGTGTTGGCCAACTTACACTCAAACTCTCTCTCTCTCCTTTCATGGACACCTCTCATGTTCAGTTGCCTTCATCCTCTTCCTCTGCTCCACCTCCCCCAGTCCCCTATGGGCTCAGCTGGGTCTATCTGCCCACGGGCAAGGTCTCTGCCTTACTGGGAAGGATGTGTCCTGCCTGCCAGGATAAGGGGGTTGCTCCTCCCACCCCCTATCTTCAGGGAGACCTCATTGCTGTAACTGGGTCACAGCGTGAGTGGCCAGTCATGTCTTTGGGGCTGTGGGGTCTGAGACTGAGAGGGGTGGGCTCACAGTCATGGCTTTGGGCACAGGATTAGAGATGCCCAGAACCCCCCTTATCACCCGCTAGCTCCATCACTGCATCACCCAAAAGCCTCGCTCAGGGTCCACTATGCCTCCTTGTGCTGGGCACTGCAGGGCCAATCAGAGGGACAGCAGGATGCATGAGGAAATAGATGAGTGTGTGAGGCATATGGGTGAAGGGGTGTGTGTGGCATACTTTGAGGACGGATGGGGGATTGAGGGTTGGACGGAGAGCGGGACAGATGGAGAGCTGCAGGGACGGATGGTGACGTCACAGGCTGGACTTGTGATGGGTTCAGCTCATGGCCGCTGGCCCTGTCATCTCCTGCCCCCATCTGCCCGTCTGACTCTGCCCCTGTCTCTCACAGACAGCACTCAGCAGAGTCTGGCTCTGTCGTTACACTGGTGCCTACATCCAGTGCGCACCTGTGTGTTATGTGCTCCTGGAGAGCTCAGGCAGGGACAAGCGTGCAGCTCACGGCTGCTGAACCAGCTACTCCAAAGCCTGCCACAGATCTCCCCCTCCTTGGGCAGCAAGACCCTGGCCGGGGGGTTCCCTGTCCCTCCTCGCTGCCAAAGCAGCCTGCTCAGCACAGAGACCGAGGTCACCTGCCTCCACCCAGCCTCTAGCTGGAGCTGATCCAGCCCCGAATTGCTGGTATCCAGCCTGGCCGGAGTTGGTGTGATGTCCTAGTGGAGTCCGTTCTTTCTCCCCGGTAGATGACGATTTTCCCCACTGCAGTTAGTTGCTCTTTCTCTGCTTCCCCATAGCCCCTCCCCAGTGATACTGACCCCTGCTGGCCAGGCACGGGAGTGTCCTGTAGGTGCCTTCTTGTAGGAGCAGTGACTCCTGGTGGCGAGGGGCAGCAATGCCTGGCATGTAACCCCCCTAGCATTGCTGCAGCGACCCCTGGTGGCCACTGAGGGCAGTTGCCTATGTGACCCCACCACTGCCATTGTGCCTGTGAGCGCTGGTGGGTAGGTGAGGCAGGGCCCTGTATGTATATCAGCCATTGGGGCAGTGCCCTCTGCGTATCCCACTCTCATCTCGGTGACTCGTGTTGCCCAGGTGGGGCAGTCCCCTGTGTTTATTTACTCCCCCCAACCCCTGCTTTGGGCCAGTGACCACTGGTAGCCAGAGGAGTCAGTGCCTGAGGTGTGTTCTTCACCTCCCCCAAGGTGGCAGGGTGCCTGGGTGGCCGTGTCAGGCAGTGCCCTGGGTATCTTCCAACCCCTTTGTGGCAGTGAGCCCTGGTCCTGGTGTGTGTCACTCCCCCACTAGGGATGTGCACTGGTGGCCAAGTATGGCAGTGCCCTGTGTGTAGCCGCCTCCCTCTCCCACCCAGCCCTGGGTGACCAGATAGAAAGTATGAAGAATCGGGATGGGGTGGAAGGTAATAGGCACCTACATAAGAAAAAACCCCGAATATTGGGCTGTCCCTATAAAATCGGGACATCTGGTCACCCTATCCCCTCTACCCCTGTGCCAGATATGGCAGGCACTGATCCCTGGCATTCCCGTGGGGCAATACCCTCTGTATATCCCCCTATTGGGGCAGTGACCCCTGCTGGTCAGGTGGAGCAGTGCCCTGTGTGTGTTTGTCTCCCCTATTTAGGTAGTGACCCCTGGTGGCTAAGTGAGGCAGTGGCCTTTGATTTCCTCTTCTCTCCCCAGCCCCCTCTCTCTCTTGGGTAGGGCCCCCAGTTGGGGCACTACCCGATGTGTATCTCTACTAATTGGAGCAGTGACCTCCCCGTGGTGCCCTGGTGTGGCAGTGCCCTATTGGTATCTCCCTCCCCCTCTCCCCACACCATTGTGGTAGTGGCCACTTCAGGCAGTGGCCTGTTTATCATCCCCCCACACCACCACCACCATTGCAGCAGTGCCCCCTGGTGGCCATGTGCAGCAGTGCCCTGCATGTATCCCCCCAACCATTGCTGCAGTGACCCCAGGTGCCCAGTTTGAGTAGTAGCCTGTGTGTACCTCATCTCTTGGGGCAGTAACGTGTGGGGCCACGTAGGGCAGTGGCCTGTATGTACCATCTCCTCTGGAGCAGTGACCATTGGTGTCTTGGTGCTAAGATGGAGCCACCTCTGGGTTACATGTTGGGGCTGTTTACAGGACAATGGGGACAGGCCCCCCCATTCCAGGAAGTAGGGGAATGTCTGGTGTTCGGAGCAGAGCGTTCCACCTTCTATTGAACTGTGATGTTCTGAGCACCTTTCCCCTGCATGAAGAAGACCCTGTGTGGCTCCAAAGCTGGTCCAGTAACAGCACCTCACCTGCCTTGTCTCCCAGCAAGTGACACACACACACACAAAGGGACTCACACACAATACACTCAGGGACATGCTAGCCCAACCACCAAAGAAACAATCACCGCCCCCAGCCACAGTCACAATCACCCCCCCACACACACCATAATATTCACAATCGTGCTCAGAGACACAACTGCACACAGTTCACTCCCACTACTCCAAATACAAAGACCTCCTGCCCCACACAGCATGTGCCAAGGCCTGTGGAACTCACTGCCACTGGACTGCTACCAATGAGAATGATCCCCTCGTGTTGGATCATCTGCTTGGCCCCCTGCCCCCTCTCGGGTTGCACTGTGCGGCGTGACTGGGGATTCTGCAACGGCCCAGCACCAGGCAATGCACAACGAACACCACATGCCCTGCCCTTCCTCACCTGAGCTGCTCTCCAGGTGCATTGGAGCCCAGCACCCCACATCTTGGCACTGGGGGTGAGCTGCAGCCCTCACCACACTCTGCAGCGGGGAGAAGGGTCGGGCCAGCCAGCCCTTGTAAGATGGGGAAATCACCATCGGGGTCAACGGTATGGGGGCTGTGACCTACGGAGAAACGGTTGTCACGCTGGCAGAGGGCAGCAGAGCATGCACACACACACACACAATTGCAAACATATGCATGAATCCAGCCACACACACACGCGCGCGCGTGCGCTAATATACACAAACACCCGCACAAATCCAGCCAACACCAACACAAGCCTGGGAGCAAGGGGAATAGAGCAGGCTTGAGCCAGGTCACTCCACTTCCTGCAGGAAGTAGCCAGCCCCGTCCCCATGGAGGCCTGGGACCAGCCCCTCTGCTTCCCCACGGAGACCTGGGGCCCCAGCCTGCTCTGCTCCCTGGCTCCCAAACTTGGGGAACCGCCCCACAGCCCTCGCTGGCTGTGTGGCTGGGATCCAGGGGAGTGGACCAGGATGGGGCTGGGTCACTCCACTTACCATGCAGTGAGTGCAGGGGTGGAGGGGGGCAGGGGCTGGGGCAGAGCAGGGCGGGGCCATGGGGAAGAGCCGGGCAGCCCCGCAGCAGCTCCCACCCCAGCTCACCTCCACTCTGCCTTCTCCCTGAGCTCGCCGGCGCCGCTCCACTTCTCCCGCCTCCCAGGCTTGCGGTGCCAATCAGCTGTTTAGTGCGGCAAGCCTGGGAGGGGAGGAGAATTAGAGCGGGGGGCTGTGTGCTCAGGGGAGAAGACGGAGCAGAGGTGAGCTGGGACAGGAGCGGTTCACCTGCACGCCCCCTTACCTGCTGTGGGCAGCCCTCCCCGCACCTCCCAGCTCCCTGCCCCAGCTCACCTCCACTCCCCCGCCTCCTCTGAGTGTGCTTCTCGGCGCCCCCCAACCACTTGGCACTCTGACTCGGCAGCTGAGAGTCTGTGCAGACATCAGCCCCCCTGCCAGCCCCACAGGCAGCAGCAGTGCCAGCCCCCCAGCACCACAGGGGCACTCGATGCACTTCCTGTGGGGAAATGGCTCCTTGGCGTCCAGCTGCTAGAGTGAGAGCCAGGAGAGAGCAGTGTCTGGCTCACCAGGGGGGAGAGAAGAGACCTGGTGAGTGCAGATCTCCCTCAGCCTCCCCTGCAAGGCTGGTCAGTTGTATTGTCACTGTGAGAGTTGGTGCTTCCCTGCAGGGCCGGCCCTAGAGGGGTGCAGGGCCCAGGACAAATCCCCCCCCCCCTTTCTGTACCACCCACTCCACCCCTTCCCCCAAGCCGCCACTGCTGTCCCATCTCTTCCCGGCTTTCACCTTTGTTGTGTATTTGGTTGTCATGGTTTTTGGTTCCTATGGCAACTGAGCTAGATTATTAGGGGATAGCCCGGCTGGCGTCAGCCAGTTGGGTGAGCTCTGTATCTGTAAATAAAATGGTAGTTTGGTTAGCTGTCTGCTCTAAGGGCTCAAGTGATTTCTTCCTAAACCGACTGCCCCCAAGGATATAACAACCTTCCTGCCCCATTCCACTCCCTCCCCCACCTCATCCCGTCCCTGCTTGTCCCCCTCCCTGCCCAACGCCTCCTGCACCCCACTGAACAGCTGATCACTGGCAGGTGGGAGGTGCTGAAGGGGAAGAGGAGGAGCTTGTCAGCAAGGCCTGTAGTGGGTGGGGGGAGCTGGCTGCCAGTGGGCGCTGAGCACCTATTTTTTCTCTGTTGTTTCTGCAGCCCCGTAGCTCCCATGGAGTCGCTGACTTGGCTCCTTTCACACTCTAGAGAGAGGAGCTGAACCAGGGCTATGGCTGATCTATGGGGCACCAGGTGAGTGGCAGAAGCTTCAGGCGCTGACAGTTTGCCTGACTCACCAGGGACACAGTGTGAGGTGGTGTCCCAGGGATCTCTATGAAAGGAGCAGAACAGGATTTACTTGGGGGTGGGGAGAGAATTGAGAGTGTCTCAAGGGGTTGTACAGAGGTTCCCCAGTGAGAGACTGGCTAAAACCCAGGCCTCACTGTGAGCAGGATTCGAACCTGCACAGAGGAACCCTATTGGGCTTCAAACCCAACCCCTTAACCACTCGGCCATCACAGCTGTGAGCACAAAATTGCCCCAATGCCAGAGAAACTGGTAAAGAATCCCAATGCCCAGGCATGAAATCATCTGAACTACAGAATTCCCACCACAAACCTGGCTCTCAAAGCACAGGGGGGATTTGGGGTTTGTTCTCTTTGCTTAGCCATGTGCAGTAGCTCATGTTCCAATATGTCTGTTAGTCTATAAGGTGCCACAGGACTCTTTGCTGCTTTTACAGATCCAGACTAACATGGCTACCCCTCTGATACTCCTAGTGACACTCTCCGATGGATCCCCATCCTCCACTCACCGTGAGGTAGGTAGGAGCGGATCATTATTATCCCTACTGGAAAGAGGGAGAAGCTAAGGCTGAGAAAGGGGAATTGACTTGTCTTAGGTCACACAGCCAGCCAGTGGCAGAGTTGGGAATAGGACCCAAGAGCCCTGATCTTGAAACTAACCATCAGATCTTGAATTTCACACATTGAATGACCTGAATAAAGTGCTCTCAGATGAGCTCCCGACTAACAACAGTTCACAGTAATTATTCAGCAAGTATTTGAGGAGAACTGCAATGTTAGAGAGAATCATGAACTGCTCAGAGACCATTAATGCAGAGAAGCAGCAAAAATTGTCAAACATATAACAGGTTATGACTTATTTCCTTGGTCTTAAAAAAGAACAACAAGGAGCTGAATCAGGGTAGAGACTGAGGACGGGAGGCTGAGGGTTCTCACCAGAGAGCCCAAAGGATGGCCCAGGTCACCGGTGGGGATCACTGCCCGAGCACTATTTCAGCCCCACATTTTTGGTGGACCTCCCACAGTGGGAGCTGCAGAGCACTCCCCTGCAAAACACACACACACACACACACACACTCACACACTCACTCACTCACTCACTCTCCCTCCTGGTGTTGGGAGGGGAACAGGTGAAAGGACAAAAGAAGCAAGAGACAGAGAAAGGGGGAAGCAGTGGTGAGCTGGACCCGGTTCCCACAGGTTCTCAAGAACCGGTTACTAAAATTAGACCTCCGTGGAGAACCGGCTGTTAAAGGGCCAGGGGGTGGGCAAAGAACTCCAGTCCGCGGGCCGGACCATCCTGTTGCTACCAGGATTCCCAGCTTGGGAGGCTGAGGCTCCTCTGGCCCTTCCTCCGTTTCCCCCCAGCTGCAGCGTGGCCAGCTGCCGGCATCAGCTGGGCAGCTCAGCTGAGCTCCGGAGTTGTCCTGCTGCTTTGAGCTGCCGGCAAGGTAAGGGGGGAGGGGGCTGCAAGCTCTAGGGCTGCCGAGGGAGCAAGCTGCCCCTCCCCCACTACCTCCCTTAAATCAGAACTTTTTATAGGGAACTGGTTGTTAAGATTTTGGCAGCTCATCACTGGGGGGAAGGGATGGATGGAGGAAAAGGTGAAACCAAAAGGACAAACCCTAATGACCCCAGTGATTCTAAGGGACAAAATCCCAAGTGCGCAATAAAATTCTGCCTCCTTAAGCTCGTGTTTTCCATGCCTAGAATTCAATGGTCACCAGATGGATCAGACTGAACAGGTTTCAAACCTCGAGGAGGCTCTTACCTTCTAAACAGGGACTTCTGTTTACTAGTAAAATCACTAAAAGGGAAGGAGAAAACTCGAAAGAGGTTCCTCCTGTCGCTCATGTGCCTGAACTCGAATACTCTCTCAGTCCTCAAAGAGAGACCTGGAGAAGGAGACTTGCTGAAGCAAAGCCACAGGGTCTCTGAGGTTTCCCTGGCCCCTCGCCCCTGTCCTGCCTGGTTGATGTCAGCATCTCTCTGTGAGGTCACCACCTCCCCACCACCTTTGACCAATAGTCTGAGGTCCTGCAAAAAGCCTTTGTGATGTCACTGCCACACCCCTCCCTTGCTGTGCTAATGTCCTGCCCCTGCCCAGGCACTTTGGAGGTTTGAGCTACTCCCTGTGGATCACCCACTCAAGGAGCATTCGTTCTAGGAAGCAAGCCGGCTAGACAGGAAAACATCAGACGCTGCTCCCAATGCTACACTCCGTTTTTCAGAAATTAGTTGACTTTATGGCCAGAAGAGACCATTAGAGCATCTAATCTGACCCCCTGCATATCACAGGCCTCCTGTATGACACAATAGCTACTTTTGGGGCAAACACATTCCAGAAAGGCGTCTAGTCTTCATTAAATGATATCAAGAGATGGAGAATCCACCACTTTCCCTAGAAGACATTTTTCTCCAGCCCTCAGAACATTTGGTGGCTCTTTGCTATTGAATGAGCTCAACCTGTTTAGCTTATCAAAAGAAGATTGAAAGGTGATTTCATTGAAGTGTTGAAGGGCCTTAATGGAGAGAAAATATTGGGTATGAAAGGGCTCTTTAATCGAGCAGAGAAAGGCATAACAAGACCCAATGGCTGGAAGGTGAATAGAGACAAATTCATATTACTACTAAGGCACAAATATTTAACTGCGAGGATGATTCACGACAGGAACAAGCTCCCAAGGAAAGTGGTGGATTCTAATTCTAATTCCTTATGAATATTCTGTGTGTTTGTGTCTGCAGGGGAGGAACATGCTATATGGCCAGAGGACTCTATTCCTCCAGCCTGCAAGGACAGAGGGGATGTCAAGGAGTTGCTCCTTCAATCCCCCCCACAGAAAGGCCCTTCTTAGGAAAGGCAAAATCCTGGAGAGAAAGAGTAACACTGAACAAGACTCCAGAAAGACAGATTTTTATACTCACAGTAAGAAGTTTTTCATCTCACCAGGGACTTGAACCCTGGACCCTCAGATTAAAAGTCTGATGCTCTGCCAACTGAGCTAGCCAGGCTCACATAGGAAAAGTATAAGTTGGTGCAGAGGTGAAGCTAGTCAAGAAAAATCGAGACGGCCACAATAGGGGAAACCTGCTGCTCTCTCTCTCTTCCCAGCCCTGGCTTGGCTGGGTATTAGTGCTGGTTAAAAAGACGGGAAAATATCGGCATCTACCATCCTTTCATAGCTGTACAAGACTCAGGCACAATACAGAGGTGCTCATCTGCAAGTGCCGAATGGTTGGATTGGCTAATGCAGCCTGTAGACGTCCAGGGCACTCTGGGATATAGAGCCAAGTGTCCATCACCATCATTATTTCAAAGGGATAATGATAATGGTAGCAAGGTTCACAACTGACTCAGCAGTTGCATACAAAGGTGCACGTTTGGCAGTTACATTGGCTCAGGTTGGCCACCCCGGTCTAGATGTAGAAGTTACAACATTTAAACTTGAAAGAGGGGCCAGTTTCCCCATCATTTCCCACCTTTACATCCAAACACGATGAAGGTAGCAGATAGAGCCAGAGCAGGTTGTCTATGGGACCAAGTATATGCAGAGTATCCTCGACAGAGGTTTGTTCAACCTGTTCTTAAAAACCTCTGAGGACAGAGACACCACAGACGCCTTTGGGAGCCTATTCCAGAGCTTAACTGCACTCAGAGTCTGACATTGGTGAAGTAGGAGGCTGAGGAGAACAACACTGGCTGTCAGAGAAAAACAGTCTTCCCTGGTGCTTTAAGCAGTGGGTTCTAGAGTTTTAACAGCCTTGGCCTGGGTTCAATTCCCCCTAAAAACCAGAAGTTTTTCAATGAAAATCTCCATTCATTTTGCATATGAAATGGAAAGGCAAAGAGGGCTTCTTGTCATTATCAACAAGGCAAAGAATGGCTTTTTGCTCACTAAATATTTTTAAAAGGTGCTGACTCAACCTGAAGATCTCATTGCATTTATATTTACAATGGAATGATTCTCTCTAGGATAGACAGAAATTCTTCAGCTAGACTCAGATTCCACGAGAATACGAGAAGCGATTGTGTCTAACACCTGCCTTTTTTTGGACAACAGCGATGTCCAAGTTTTCCATGGACATTTCCCTTCCAGCACCTCAGGCCCCATCCAACAATACAAGAAACTGAAATGCACAGAAAGTTTCTCACCATAGGATTCACTGACCAGGCTGGGGGAAAAGTTTTGCCAGAACACTTGGTTATAATATCCCTCCCTGACCTTAAATGGAAAGCAAGGGGATAACTCTCAGAGCACATAACCACAGCTTATGAGTCTCACATTCTACACTGTCCATGTACCCTTCTCCCTCCCCCTCTATATTGACCAGCCAAGCCTGCCCCCCTCAAGCCAGGCCAAGACTCTTCTGGGTAAGGAGCTTGGAATTTACCCAGCGAGGGGCTCTACATGCACCACTTTTGAAGATGTTTGGATTCCCTCCAACTTCTCTCATACAAATGCTGAATAGTTGGTGGTGTAATATTACAGGAGAGATTGAAATTAGGCTATTTCATCAGATAGAAGACAGTGATTGTGTCAGGAGTGGGATGTGAATGTGCACGTACATGTGGAGCCTAGAGCAACAAATGACAGTGTTAGAGGGCTTATTCCTTCACCCTCTTACTTCCCTGGTCCTTCTCGCATGACCAGAGAGCAGCAATACCCAAAGTCCAAAGGCGCAAACAATTCGATGTTTATTGGGGGCGAACGTCCAGCAAGCATGATTCCAGTTTCCTTCCTTAGTGTCCCCCTTCCCAGCTCTGACACCACAGAGCCTTGTCTGTGTCCCTGTTTCTGTTCCCATCCCCTGTTCCCATTTCCCCCTGTAGCAAAAAATGATCCCAATTCCCCCATCCCCAGTCCCTGTTCCCATTTCCCCCCCCCCCCGCCTTCCTGACTGACTGCAGACTATATAGTAAAACCTGAGTTTTGCTTAGCTATTCCTTAGCCAATCATTTTACTGAAATGTAACTAACCAATCCTAATATACTGTAACGTGATTATCTAACCAATTATATTCCACCACCTTCATTGGTTTACACCCAACAAAATGAATTATACAGCAGACAGAAACAATCACAGAACCAGACAGAGACCATGCAAATAAACATACAAAACAATACAGAAGGGAGGATTCCACAACTACATCTATACAGACATAAGGGTTTTCCAGCTGCGTCTATTGATAAGTGAGTTCTTGCCAGACAGGATGCTACCAAACTAAGTTTCCCTTTCTCTGGAGGTGATGGAATATCAGGACAGGATTGTATTCCTCACAGCCCAATAGCACCTTATTTCAATGTGACTAGTTGGGAATGTGTGAATATGACCATACACTTCCCACCTTATGGCTGCCTTTGCTGCTTAGCCGAAGAACCAGGCCTCAGACTGTCACAGTAAGAGAAGGCCATTACACAGACAGACAGTGATTTTTTATTCTCTCTTTTATATCTTTATAACTAGCTAAGTGATCAAAATACACCTAAATTCTTAAAGTACAGGCCTTTGCAGACTGGCCTGAATATCTGTATCCTAACAGTCCTCGAGGTCAGGCAGACTCTGGGTAAGGGGGTGGGGACTCAGATCCTTCCACAGGCCAATTCCACCAGGGTCATGTATAAACCAGGGAAGTTTGCCACAATAGCCAGACCAGATGCCCCCTGTACACTTGTGCTCTGTCCTCATTGCTTCTCTGTCTCTCTTCCCCTCATCTCTGCTGCTCCCCCTCTGGGCTTTCTCAGCACCTGTCCCCACAGCGCTTCCTGGCAGCAAGAGACTGCGCTATCTGCACCTGCAGCCTCTCTCCTGCTTGCTAAGGAAAGGAACCTTTCCAGGAAATGGCCACAGCTTCTGGGAATCCCTGTGTGGCTGTGAACAGAGTTTGGCTCCTGGCACAAAAGGCAACTTAAAAGCTGAGCGCCCAGACAGGGGCTTGAACCCTGGACCCTCAGATTAAGAGCCTGATGCTCTACCACCTGAGCTACCTGGGCTTGTTAGGAAAGAGCTTCACCATTCACCACAACAGTGATTATCCCAGTGTGCAGGCAAGAGTGAGCAGGCAGGCAAAAGAGAGGCAAAAAAAGTCCCAGGAACCCCTCCTCTTTTTCTGCACAGCCACTGCCTGTCAGCAGGATTCCCCCTCCTCCTCCTCAGGGAGACTAAATCTCTGTGCCTAGACAGCCGGTCCATCCGCTGCACCTCAATCCCCCATGACCGAGCCTCCCTGCCAAAGCCCCGCACCTGGCCCCATACAGTTAAGTCTCACGTGTCGCTGGGAACTTAACTTCTTGTGCCCAGAGAGTCTCGGCCCCCTCAGCAGATGACCTGAGAAACACAGTGTCCGGCTTTTCCAAAGAAGTGTTTAGACCCCCTCATCATGTGGCCTAAAGGATAAGGCATCTCCCTGTGGATCGGATGATTCAGGATTTGAGTCCCCTCGTGGTTGTGCTCACTTTGTGCTGCAAGTCCTGCTCCCTTCAGGGCTGGAACCTCTTCTTGGCCGCTCAGGCCAATGCTCCGGCTTCAGCTAGAGCCCCGGGAAGGAGTTGGGGTTGGGTGTCACAAAGGCTGGGGAATGAGCCCCAGGTGCTTCCAGTCTCACCTTTGCCCTTCCTGACTTGCCAAAGAAAATGGGCGGCTCCACTTCCAAAGTCAGCACCATGAGTGGGAACGGTCAGAGGCCCCACCAGGGGGGCTGGCCCTGCTTTCCTACCCTCTTCTGATGTTGGCCACAGAGCATCAGCAGCCGCCCTGCATGCTGGTCTGTGGGTGGCCTTCAGCACAGCAGGGAGCAGGCTGGCCCTGTGGCTGTCTGCTGGCCACACATAGGCATGGTCCTCTCCTCCTCTTGCCCTGGCCTCTGTGGCTTTTAAGCCTTCCCTTGGAGCTGTCAGCACCAGCCGCCTCTGCTCCAGGTGCCCAGAGGAGGAGAGGTGCTGGGCTTCCGCCTGCCCAGCCCTGACTATGAAGCCTGGCCCTGGCCCTGCTTCTTTCAAGCGCCAGGTGGGCAAGAGGGAAAGCACAGTGGCAAGTGCCAGACTTGTGGGCACCAGGTGAAGCCGTGAGAATCCCAACCCTCAGGTGTCAGTTCTAGAGCCCTGACCCATCCAGCAGGAGGGGAAAAAATGGCTCTTGCAGAGCTAGAGACAGGGAAGTGGAGAAGTGTGAGCTCCAGGGCTTTACCACAAGGTCCCACTGAGATTTGAACTCACATTGCAGGATTCAGAGTCCTGACTGCTGCCTGTTACACCATGGGACCAGCTCATTCGGCTTTCTCTGGCCATCAGTGACTCTTATGGGGCCTGCTCAAGTAAGGGACTGTTGGCCCCTTATTAAAGCTTAGTGGGGATTTTGGTTGGCTAGTTCCCAGCACCAATAGAAGGGGGAAGGGCCAATGGGAAATCAGGACCCTGAGACTGACAGTCCCCAGGGGCAATGGGGAGAGGCCAAAGCTCCAAGTTAGCTGCACTGACAGGCCAGGCAGTGTAATGAGGGAGTCACCAGGCCAGGGGGTCCCATCCTCCCTGGGAGCTGGACCTGCCTGGGCCAGAGTGGGGCAGAGCTAAGGAGAGAGCAGGAGCCTGAGAAGAGCCAGGGAGCAGAGCTGTGCAGGTGTAGTGCCAGAAACTGCTCCCTGTAGGACTTTGCTACCTGGAGCAGTTACTGAGACCTGAGGTTGTTTTTATTTGCTGACTTGTCCTAATTGGCTAAAACTTGACAGTGGTGGGGGATGGAAGCATAAAGTCTTCGTCCTCCAAACGACCCTGCCTGGTGTCCATCTGTATCTATTACCTCTTAACACCGGATTGTAAAAAATAGAGTGAGGTCATTTAAACATCATTTATTTTGCAGCTTCATTTACTGTGCTAACAATGTAGCATCCTGACACCGATACTTCTGCCCATGTGCCCTGTGGGTTGGATTCATTTTAGTGGGATGTGGGACATGTGCAGGATAATTTAAACTCTTAATTTCCTTATGGTTTCCCTGCAATATACTTCTCTGCTGGTGCGATTTCTGACCATTGCACGTCTATTGTATTTATTACAATAGCACAAGTAAGTCACACAAGTGACATAGTCTAGGGGCTTGGCTACACTTGCAAGTTAGAGCCCATTAAAGCAGCCCCAGGGGTCCTAACTCCTGAGGTGTCCACACTCGCAAGGCACATGGAGCACCTGGGCTCTGCAGTTGGAGCGCTCTGGGTAATCCACCTCCATGAGAAGCATAAAGCTCACTGAGCCCTGCTGAAATGCCCTGGCATCACTTGAGTGCGGATCTCCCTCAGCCTCCCCCGCAATGCTGGTCAGTTGTATTGTCACTGTGATAGTCAGTGCTTCCCTTCAGGGCCGGCCCTAGAGGGGTGCAGGGCCCAGGACAAATCCTCCCTTTTCTGCCCTGTCCCCACTCCACCCCTTCCCCCAAGCTCCCACCCCTGTCCCCTCTATTCCCATCCTGCACCTTCCTGCCCCATTCCTCTCCCTCCCCAACCTCTTCCCGTCCCTGCTCCTCCCCCTCCCCGCCCAGCGCCTCCTCCACCCCACTGAACAGCTGATCACTGGCAAGTGGGAGGCGCTGAAGGGGAAGAGGAGGAGCTTGTCAGCAAGGCCTGTAGTGGGGCGGGGGAGCTGGCTTCCAGTGGGTGCTGAGCACCTATTTTTGCTCTGTTGGTTCTGCAGCCCCGTAGCTCCCATGGAGTCACTGACTTGGCTCCTTTCACACTCTAGAGAGAGGAGCAGAACCAGGGCTATGGCTGATCTATGGGGCACCAGGTGAGTGGCAGAGGCTTCAGGGGCTGAGAGTTTGCCTGACCCCTCCGGGACGCAGTGTGAGGGGGTGTCCCAGGGATCTCTATGAAAGGAGCAGAACAGGATTTTCTTGGGGTGGGGAGAGAATTGAGAGTGTCTCAGGGGGTTGTACAGAGGTGTTGCCCGGGTGAGGGACTGGCTAAAACACAGGCCTCGCTGTGAGCAGGATTTGAACCTGCGCAGGGGAACCCTATTGGATTTCAACTCCAACGCCTTAACCACTCGGCCATCACAGCTGTGAGCACAAAACTGTCCCAATGCCAGAGAAACTGGTAAAGAATCCCAATGGCCAGGTGTGAAGTCATGTGAACTACAGAATTCCCACAGCAAACCTGGCTCCCAAAGCACAGGGGGGATTGGGGGTTTGTTCTCTTTGCTTAGCCATGTGCAGTCGCACAGAGAGCGCGTTTAAAAGTCTCCCGTCCCACAGAGCGGGAAGGGGAAATGATTCTCAACTTGAAGCCTGACGTAGGGTGACCAGACGTCTTGATTTTATCGGGACTGTCCCAATATTTGCTCTCCCCCTGACACACATTCTAACCACTGGCCCCCACTCCCCTCCCAGGGCTGGAGATAGAACCCAGGAATTCTGACCACCAACCCCCCCACCCCTGCAATGACCACCAGCCCCCACCCTCCCCTTTTGGATTTTAGGCTCACTGCCGCTGATAACCATGCACCCCACCGGGCCAACCCTTTGATGCCGCTTTTTAGGGTGTCACCCCTGCTCTGCACTCCCCCAGAGCAGCCCAACGCTTTTCCTCCCCAACCACACATCCTCTCCCACACTGAGTGGATTAAGCACATCTTCAGTGGGGGTTTGGCAAGGCAGGGACAGGGGCGGCTCTAGGCATTTTGCCGCCCCAAGCATAGCAGGCAGGCTGCCTTCGGCCGCTTGCCAAGTCGCAGGACCAGCGGACCCTCTGCAGGCAAGCCGCAGAAGGCAACTCTGCCTGCTGCCCTTGCAGCGACCAGCAGAGTGCCCCCAGTGGCTTTCCGCCCCAAGCACACGCTTGGCGTGCTGGGGCCTGGAGCCGCCCCTGGGCAGGGAGCAGGCTGGCTGGGTGTCTTTGTGGCTGTCTGCTGGCCACACATAGGCATGGTTCTCCCCTCCTCTGGCCCTGCCCTCATTTGCTCTGTAGCTTTTAAGCCTTCCCTTGGAGCTGTCAGCACCAGCCACCTCTGCTCCAGGTGCCCAGAAGAGGAGAAGTGTGTTGGGCTCCAGCCTGGGACTCTGCCTCCCTCCTGCCTTTCCCTGACTATGAAACCTGGCCCTGACACTCCTTCCTTTAAATGCCATGTGGGCAAGAGGTAACGTGTCGCTGCAAGTGAAATGGCCAAACTTGTGGGACTCATGTGAAGCAGCAAGAACCCCAACCACCTGGTCAAACCACAGGCATCAGGGTAACACATTCTAGATCCCCAACCCATTGCGGCCATCACAACCCAAGACCTGGCTCCAGTGGGTGAGTCACCCAGCTGGAGGGGGGAGATGGGCTCTTGCACAGCTGGAGACAGGAAAGTTGACTACTGGGAGCTCCAGGGCTTCACCACAAGGTCCCACTGAGATTTGAACTCAGATTGCAGGATTCAGAGTCCTGAGTGCTGCCCCTTACACCATGGGACCAGCTCATAGTTCCTTCTCTGCACATCAGTGACCCTCACGGGTCTGGCTTGTGTAAGGGACTGTTGGCCCCTTACTAAAACTTAGTGTGTGTGTGTGTGGGTGGGGGTTTGGTTGGCTAGTTCCCAGCACCAATAGAAGGGGGAAGGGCCAATGGGAAATCAGGACCCTGAGACTGACAGTCCCCAGGGGCAATGGGGAGAGGCCAAAGCTCCATGTTAGCCGGACTGACAGGCCAGGCAGGGTAATGAGGGAGTCACCAGGCCAGGGGGTCCCATCCTCCGTGGAAGCTGGAACTGCCCGGGCCAGAGTGGGGCAGAGCTAAGGAGAGAGCAGGAGCCCGAGAAGAGCCGGGGAGCAGAGCTGCACCAGCCAGGGAGAACCAGAGCAGATCTGTGCTGGGACCCGAGCCGAGCCGCAGCAGCACGAGCCATAGAAGCTGCCCAGGGAGCAGATCTGTGCTGGGAGAAGAGCTGCAGCAAGCGGAGCCAGAGGAGCAGCCCAGGGAGCTGGAGGCAGAGCCGCAGCAGCACTGGGGCTGGAGGTCGGTGCAGTGAGCAGCGTGGGAGAGCGAGGGGGACCCTGGGCAGAAGGCCCAGTGCAAGGAGATGCCACCCGTCAAGAGATCTTGCAGGCCAGACTTTTCGGGGTGGGGGAATCATATCCCCTACATGGGGGCTGACACTGGGAGCAAGGGGCCTGTCACCTAGAGCACATGGCCACTGCCAGAGCAAGTGTCCAGCCCGTGGTGTCCCTGCAGCACAGCCAGGGCCTGGGGAGGAGGCCTGGGACATGTGAGGGAGAGACTGTGACCTGCCCTGACCCTCCAGAGACGCTGGTTGTGATCTCCCTGCGCCACAGAACAGGGTGACGTGTTTTCCTTTCCCATCTTTCCTTATGTTTTACATTGATTGCTGGGTAGTAAATGGTGTTTGCTTGAAGCACATGCAATGAGGAGTGGGTCAGGGAAGTGCCCAGAGTGGGGACACTGTAGCCCTGTTCAAGTGATCATGACAAGATTGGGGGTCATCAAACCCCCCAGGATTCCTGGGCCCAGCCTTGTCGGGGTTACGAGGTCTCTGCCACACAGGAGAGTAGAAAGAGCCTCCTTGGGGTCAGGCAGCCTCTGGGTAGGGGGGTGGGGACTCAGATCCTTTCTCTGGCCAATTGCACCAGGGTCGTGTATAAACCAGGGAAGTTCCCCACAATAGCCAGACGTGAACCCCCTGTACACTTGTGCTCTGTCCTCATTGCTTCTCTGTCTCTCTTCCCCCCATCTCTGCTGCTCCCCCTCTGGGCTTTCTCAGCACCTGGCCCCACAGCGCTTCCTGCCAGCCAGAGACACTGTGTTCTAGGCCTGCTCCTGTGGATGTGGCCTCTCTCCTGATTCCTGAGGAAAGGAACCTTTCCAGGAAATGGCCACGGCTTCTGGGAATCCGCATGTGGCTGGTGGGCAGCACCAGGAATCATTTGGCTCCTGGGACACAAGGCAACTTAAAAGCTGAGCACCCAGACAGGGACTTGAACCCTGGACCCTCAGATTAAGAGCCTGATGCTCTACCAACTGAGCTACCTGGGCTTGTTGAGACCATCTTCACCGTTCAGCACAAGAGCGAGCAGGCCGGCAAATGAGAGGCAAAAAAAGTCCCCAGAACCCCTCTTCTTTTTCTGCACAGCCACTGCCTGTCAGCAGGATTCCCCCTCCTCCTCCCTCCTGTGCCTCAGTGCGACTGAATCTCCACACCTAGACAGCCGGTCCGTCCGCTGCACCCCAATCCCCCAGGCCTGAGCCTCCCTGCCAAAACCCTGCACCTGGCTCCAGAGAATTAGGTCTCACATGTCACTGGGAACTCGACTTCTTGTGCCCAGAGAGTCTCGGCCCCCCTCAGCAGATGACCTGAGAAGAACAATGTCCCCCTTTTCCAAAGAAGAGCTTGGAGGGGTTTTTATCATGTTACCAGGTGGCCTAATGGATAAGGTGTCTGAGTGTGGATCAGAAAACTGAGGGGTCAAGTCCCTTGGTGGTTGTGTTTCTGCAGTTGTGCTGAACATCCTGCTCCGTTCAAGGCTAGAAACTCTTCTTGGCCGCTCAGGCCAATGCTCTGACTTGAGGTAGAGCCCCGGGAAGAAGTTGGGGGGTGGGAGTCACAAAGGCTGGGGCATGAGCCCCAGGCGCTTCCAGCCTTTGCCCTTCCTGACTTGCCAAAGAAAGTGGGCGGCTTCCCGGGCTAGCGTGTGCGCCTGTCCCTGTGCTGGAGGGTACTTGCTACATAGCGTCTTCGGAGCCTGGGTGTTTCTCTGCTTCTCGCCAGCTGGGGAAAAGCCTCTTGGGGTAAAATCTCCTGCCCCACTGCAAAAGTCAGCACCTTGAGTGGGACCAGTCAGAGGCCCCACCATGGGGGCTGGCCCTGCTTTCCTACCATCTTGGGACATTGGCCACAGAGCATCAGCAGCCGCCCCGCATGCTGGTGACCTTCAGTGGGTGTTTGGCATGGCAGGGAGCAGCCTGACTGGGTGTTTTTGTGCCTGTCTGAAAGCCACACCTAGGCATGGTCCTGCCCTCCTCCAGTCCTGACCTCAGTTGCTCTGTGGCTTTTAAGCTTCCCTTGGAGCTGTCAGCACCAGCCGCCTCTGCTCCAGGTGCCCAGAGGAGGAGAGGTGTTGCTGGGTCACTTTTACAGATGCCCCTTCCCTGGTACTGCCCTTGCTCAGCTGCGCAGAGGAGCTTCCATCCCCAATCCCTGCCTGTCACTGCCCAGCAGCCCTCTGGCACCATTCCTGAGGGTCAACCTGCCTCGCTCTCTTCCTGCCATGTTGGGAAAGACAGCTCCCATCTTGCCTTGTTAAAGGTCAGGTGGGCCAACTAGGGGCAGAAGCCCCTTCTATGTTTTCCTACTGCAGAGCCCAAGCTCAGGGACTCACCTTGGGTGCAGGAACTGCTGTGCTCCCAGAAAACAAGCCACCACTGCACAAAGAGAGATGAAAGGACCCGCCAAAGCCTGGGATTGAACCAGGGACCTTTAGATCTTCAGTCTAACGCTCTCCCAACTGAGCTACTTCGGCAGCTGCATAATAGTTTTTTGGCCTGTTGCTTCTCTGTCTGGGATGTGTTTGTCAGCAGTTGCACACAAAAAGGACAGGAAAACAAACGGCTGCTCCACAGCCCCACCGGAGGAACCCGACGCCCTTAGCTGTGGGGAGTAAGAAGTGGCTGTTGGCTGACAGGGCCTGTCCCCGAGGAGCTGGAACAGCAGCTGCCGCCTCCCCCTTGGCTCCAGGCTGTGGGAAATGCTCATTGCCTGGCTGCATGGGCGGCTGCTGCTCCGTGCTCTGGAGAGCATCTGTATTGCTCTGTCAACCCCCCGTCTTCACTGAGCCAGTCTGGTAAGGTCCCAAGTGCCCCCTCCGGCCTGGCAGCTGAGAGTCTGTGCAGACATCGGCCCCCCTGCCAGCCCCACAGGCAGCAGCAGCGCCAGCCCCCCAGCACCACAGGGGCACTCAATGCACTTCCTGTGGGGAAATGGCTCCTTGGCGTCCAGCTGCTAGAGTGAGAGCCAGGAGAGAGCAGTGTCTGGCTCACCGTGGGGGAGAGAAGAGACCTGGTGAGTGCGGATCTCCCTCAGCCTCCCCCGCAATGCTGCTCAGTTGAATTGTCACTGTGATAGTCGGTGCTTCCCTTCAGGGCCGGCCCTAAAGGGGTGCAGGGCCCAGGACAAATCCCCCCCTTTCAACCCCAGGCCCTGTCCCCACTCCACCCCTTCCCCCAAGCCCCCACCCCTGTCCCATCTCTTCCCACCCTGCCCCTTCCTGCCCCATTCCTCTCCCTCTCCCACCTCCTGCCGTCCCTGCTCCTCCCGCTCCCCACTCAGCGCCTCCTGCACCCCACTGAACAGCTGATCACTGGCAGGTGGGAGGTGCTGAAGGGGAAGAGGAGGAGCTTGTCAGCAAGGCCTGTAGTGGGGCGGGGGAGCTGGTTGCCAGTGGGCGCTGAGCACCTATTTTTGCTCTGTTGGTTCTGCAGCCCCGTAGCTCCCATGGAGTCGCTGACTTGGCTCCTTTCACACCCTAGAGAGAGGAGCAGAACCAGGGCTATGGCTGATCTATGGGGCACGAGGTGAGTGGCAAAGGCTTCAGGTGCTGAGAGCTTGCCTGACCCCTCAGGGACACAGTGTGAGGGGGTGTCCCAGGCATCTCTATGAAAGGAGCAGAACAGGATTTACTTGGGGTGGGGAGAGATTTCAACTCCAACACCTTAACCACTCGGCCATCACAGCTGTGAGCACAAAACTACCCCAATGCCAGAGAAACTGGTAAAGAATCCCAATGCCCAGGCGTGAAGTCATCTGAACTACAGAATTCCCACTGCAAACCTGGCTCCCAAAGCACAGGGGGGGATTGGGGGTTTGTTCTCTTTGCTTAGCCATGTGCAGTCGCACAGAGAGCGCGTTTAACAGTCTCCCCTCCCACAGAGCGGGAAGGGAAATGATTCTTAACTTGAAGCCTGATGTAGGGTGACCAGACATCCTGATTTTATCGGGACTGTCCCAATATTTGCTCTCCCCACGACACACACTCTTACCACTGGCCCCCACTCCCCTCCCAGGGCTGGAGATAGAACCCAGGAATTCTGACCACCAACCCCCCTCCTCTGCTCTGACCACTAGACCCCACACTCCCCTTTTAGATTTTAGGCTCGCTGCCTCTTCTATCCATGCACCCCACCTGTCTATCCCTTTGCCGCCCCTGGGCAGGGAGCAGGCTGGCCGGGTGTCTTTGTGGCCGTCTGCTGGCCATGGTCCTCTCCTCCTCTTGCCCTGCCCTCAGTTGCTCTGTAGCTTTTAAGCCTTCCCTTGCAGCTGTCAGCACCAGCCGCCTCTGCTCTAGGTGCGCTGAGCAGGAAAGGTGTGTTGGGCTCCAGCCTGTGACTCTTCCTCCATCCTGCCTAGCCCTGGCTATCAAGACTGGCCCTGGCACTCAGGGCCGGCTCCAGACCCCAGTGCACCAAACGCGCACTTGGGGCGGCCTTTTGCCGGCAGGCGGCTCCGGCGGACCTTCCGCAGTCATGACTGCGGATGCTCCACCAGAGCCGCGGAACCAGCGGAACCTCCGCAGGCACGTCCTGCTTGGGGCAGCAGGATTCCTAAAGCCGCCCCTGCTGGCACTCCTTCCTTCAAGTGCCATGTGGACAAGAGGTAACATGTGGCTGCAAGCAAAATGGCCAAACTTGTGGGCATCAGGTGAAGCTGTGAGAATCCCAAGCATCTGGTCAAACCACAAGACTGCAGGCATCAGCAACCAGGGTAACAAGTTTTAGAGTCTCAACCCATTGTAGCCATCACAACCTGGCCCTCGTGGGCAAGTCACCCAGCAGGAGGGGAAAGATTTGCTTTTGTACAGTTGGAGACAGGGAAGTTGAGCCCTGTGAACTCCAGAGCTTTAGTACAATCCAACACAAGGTCCTACTGAGATTTGAACTCAGATTGCAGGATTCAGAGTCCTGAGTGTTGCCTGTTACACCATGGGACCAACTCATGTTGCTGTGTCTGTGCATCAGTGACCCTCACGGGGCTGGCTCAAGTAAGGGACTGTTGGCCCCTTACTAAAACTTAGTGGGGTTTTTGGTTGGCTAGTTCCCAGTCCCAGTAGAAGGAGGAAGGGCCAATGGGAAATCAGGACCCTGAGACTGACAGTCCCCAGGGGCAATGGGGAGAGGCCAAAGCTCCAAGTTAGCTGCACTGACAGGCCAGGCAGTGTAATGAGGGAGTCACCAGGCCAGGGGGTCCCATCCTCCCTGGGAGCTGGAACTGCCTGAGTCAGAGTGGGGCGGAGCTAAGGAGAGAGCAGGAGCCCGAGAAGAGCCGGGGAGCAGAGCTGCGCAGGTGTAGTGCCAGAAACTGCTCCCTGTAGGACTTTGCTACCTGTAGCAGTTACTGATACCTGAGGTTGTTCTTATTTGCTGACTTGTCCTAATTGGTTAAAACTTGAGAGTGGTGGGGGATGGAAGCATAAAGGCTTCATCCTCCAAACGCCCCTGCCTGGTGTCCATCTGTATCTATTACCTCTTAACACCGGATTGTAAAAAAATAGAGTGAGGTCATTTAAACATCATTTATTTTGCAGCTTCATTTACTGTGCTAACAATGTAGCATCCTGACACTGATACTTTTGCCCATGTGACCTGTGGGTTGGATTCATTTTAGTGGGACACGGGACATGTGGAGGATAATTTAAACTCTTAATTTCCTTATGGTTTCCCTGCAATATACTTCTCTGCTGGTGCAATTTCTGACCATTGCACGTCTATTATATTTATTACAATAGCACAAGTAAGTCACACAAGTGACATAGTCTAGGGGCTTGACTACACTTGCAAGTTAGAGCCCATTAAAGCAGCCCCGGGTGCCCTAACTCCTGAGGTGTCCACACTGGCAAGGCACATGGAGCACCTGGGCTCTGCAGCTGGAGCGCTCTGGGTAATCCACCTCCATGAGAAGTATAAAGCTCGCTGAGCCCTGCTGAAACGCCCGGGCATCAGTGTGGACGACGTGTTGCATCACTGCACTATGTTTGGCATCAGGAAATGTCCCATAATCCCCTGAAGTCAAGTGCCCACTCTGGTCATTGTTTTGAAATCGGCTGCAGGCATGCGGATATCCCCTTTCAAAGCTCCGTTTCTGACAGCTGGCTGCTTATCTGCTCTGGGACAAAGCAAACATTAGTGTGGAATGCTTATTTCCTGGCTGAGGCGGCGGCCTGCCAGGGAGCTCCCCGGCACCTCTGGCTGCCTGGGCTGAAGGCAAGAGGCAGGCCTGGGCGTGGCAAGGGCCTCTTGTCCCGTAATGAGGCCGCAGTGCTTCCTGGTCCCCTTTTCCCACCCACACCGGCAGGCGACTGCTGTGGGAGAACACGAGGGAGGCTCTCGGGATGCCAGGCAGTGCTGTGTGGCTGTCAGGGGAAAGACCCTTCTTCTCTAAAGATGGCTGGCAGAAAGGTGGTGCTCAGCTCTGTAAGCGACCTCCCCAGTAGCCTCGCTGCCAGGGGATGCAGACATTTCTGTAAGGTGCAGAAAGAGGTTATTTGGCTTCCAAGTTAATATGAGAAATATGCATTTAGGAGATTGAATTTCCATTTTTCCACAGGGCCCCAGTGGCCTAATGGACAAGGCAGTGGCTTTCTAAGTCAGAGATTGTGGGTTCAAGTCCCATCTGGGGTGAAAAACTGCCTGTGTATTGCAAGGAAACCTTAGCCTTATTTTCACCAAGAAAGCTGGGAGATGTTTGAACGCAAAATATTGGATCTTGGGGAAAATGCCCCAGAAATGGGCATCTTGACAAATGCTTTCTAAACCCCTCAGTAGCAAACAGTTAATGCTAGTGTTTGTCTGAGACTAGAGGGAAGGGAGTGTTCACTCCAACACCTCAGTGAGTGAAACAGACGGAAAGAGCAAGGCCGTCCTGAAAGAGAATGGATCTGTCTGGAGACAAAGCAGCCCCTGAGAATGAGCAACAGTGTGAAAAGAAGAGGTTGAAATGTGTGTTAGATGTTAGTTAGTGTTAGAGGGTTTATCCCTTCACCCTCCCATTAGCGGGTCCTTCTTGCGTACACACAGAGCAGCAATACGCAAAGTCCCAAGGTGCAAACAATTAGATGTTTATTGGGTTGAACTTCCAGCAAGCAACGATTCCAGTTTCCTTCCTCGGTGTCCCCATCCCAGCTCTGACGCCACAGAGCCTTGCCTGTGTCCCTGTTCCCATTCTCCCCCTTAGCAAGACATAGGACACGTGGTGACACATTTCCTGATAGGGCCAGGCATCAAGGTGGAAGGTGTTGATATTCCATTGTCCCACTGCCCCGTGCGTAGTACAGTGCCCTGCACCTTCTCTCGTAGGAGCCTGCCACACCTGTTCCAATTAGCGTTCCAGACTTCCCACTATAGTGGGCCTGGGAAGGTTGGGTCCAGGTTGTCTAGTACAGGGGGGAGGGGCTTACTCCATTACTTCTAGGTTATTTCCATAGGCAACGTCACACAAGTATACTTAGCAACAGGGGCGGCTCTACAAATTTGGCCGCCCCAAGCAGTCATCTTGGAGGCGCCCCGAGCAGCGGGAGCAGCGGACCTGCCGCGGGCATGACTGCGGAGGTCCGCTGGTCGCGGCTCAGCTGGACCTCCGCGGCTGCGGACGGTTCGCTGGTCCGGCGGCTCGGTTGAGCTGCCGCAGTCATGCCTGCGGGAGGTACAGCCGAGCGGCGGGACCAGAGAACCGTCAGCAGTCATGCCTGCGGCAGGTCCGGTCGTCACGGGGCTCCGGTGGACCACCCGCAGGCATGACTGCGGCAGGTCCACCGGCCCAGCCTGCCGCCCCCCTGGGAAAGGGCCGCCCCAAGCGGGTGCTTGCCCCGCTGGGCTCTAGAGCCGCCCCTGCTTAGCAATACACCAGCCGCTGTAACAATCCACAGCTACACCGAGAGACCTGAGCACTGCAGCATGGTCCAGCATCCCGGCCACCACCGAAACACCTCCTCTCCTCCTTTGACGGGGTCAAGCCCTTAACATGCCCAGTTGCAATACGCTGCCGCTGCAGGTTTTCGTGCTTTGTCCATATCATAAGTCCATTGAATGTCCACAGAGAAATGGGTTATTGTCCAAACCAACTTAACCTCATGGTGTGGAATCAGGCTGTATGCGCTGGTTCGATTATTCACAGCAGTAAGATTCACAGGTCTATCTGTGCGCCAAAGCCCAGAGATCAGTGTGTAGTGTGGAATTTGGTTAGGGGCTGGGGTAATTGTGCCCCCAGTAATATGTACATTTCCAGCAAAACACCTCATACACAGTACACCCAATTGTCCACCCCTTGCCATGGGCCATTGGGTGTGCTCCTCCACGGCCATCAGGGAGGGGCACATTCAAACATCTTCTCTGGATTTACACCATTTTACACACCCCTGCATTGATTCCCAGCGAACAAATCCCCTTCTCATTATTCCCATAGGGCTTGTGGGGCCCACCTTAGCTGCCCATTCACTTCCAGATACCATGGTAGCTATTACACAGGTGCTGGCCTCCTAGTCGAGCATTTTGAATGTCCACACACATCTTCCCCCAGGTCAGCCTTTTGAAGCCATCCCCACTCATGTCATGAGGTTTTTCTGTTCATTGAAACACAACAATGCTAACAACAAGACAAACACCACAGACAAACAATACAAAACATAGATTCATGGTATTATGGTTTAGTCTTTTGCTGGCACCAGCTTGCTCGTAGAGTGTCTGAAAAACAAAAGAAACAATTTCCACACACCCCCGTGGGGACAGATTAGTGCTTAATAATAATAATACCACTTCCTTTTACAAATTTCCTTGCTAATTGCAGGAAAAACAGAAGAATTCCCTCCAGGCTGTCCTTATTTTGTTCTATAGTCAGATAGTGAATTACTCCCCTCACTGGTCATTTATGAAATTCATGAAGTGGTGTGCCTCAGTTTCCCCTCTTGTACAACAGACCCAGTTTGCAATAGTTTCTCTGCTGCACCAAGCTTTAAGTTTATCCTCAGGTAATAGCTGAGAGACAGCTTTAGATTTAGCTTTAGCACTGTACATACACACACACACTCCTTAGGGTTAACTGTCCCCCTTATTTTCAGACTTGACTTGTTTTTTCATCTCCCTTTTCTGGAGGGCCACAATCTGAGTCTTCTAGTAGCTTGTTTGCTGACCAGATGTATTTATTATTTGCAGCTCTTTTGTGCTGCCACTGATGGGCAGTTCTCTCCTTCCCCCATCAGCTAGGTCATTTGCATTCACACCCGCTTTCGGGCTTGGCTTTTGGATCCAAAGCCATCAGCAGCTCAGAGACTGTCTTAAAAGGGACACAATCAACTTCCACCTGAGTTCTGATTACTTTCCACTTTCATCTTCTGCTTCAAAACACACAGATCTGAAAAAGAAACCACAGCCTATTGTGGCTCCCTTTGGAGCCCTAATAGGGTTTGAGCTAAGTACCATGTTTTGTTTGCATTTCTTTTACCCTTTCTCCAATATACACTGCACACGTCCTGGGAAAAAGCACATTCCTTCCATAGTTTAACCTTCATGACATTATATTACAAACCATAAGTCTCAGTTTAGGTTTTTAAAACCTTACACAATTACACAAAACATTTTGTTTTGTCTAACAGCCCTTGCACTGCAATAATTTTTTTTTACACAACTGAACCCCGATTACACGTCCATCTTGTACAACCAGAGCCAGCCAGGGGCAGGCAAGTTAAGTGCCAATAGAAACCTCGGACATTCCTGTAGTGATTTTGCTTACATTACCCAGGAGTCAAATCATTTTGATGAGATTATCTCCCCGCCTGCTGCCTGCAGCCGTCCCCTATAGACCATTTCTGTGGGCAAAGGGCCCATTTCCCCTCAGAATGGCTGTAAAGGCTTCTCGGGACAAAACATAGTGATGGTAGCAGCCACTTTACCTGACCCTCTTGTATAATTTAATTACTAAGCTTCCATCCAACAGGAGTGCACAGAGCTGCACATACAGTTACCTTTATATAACTGGGTTTTATTATTAAACCAAAAACTGCCCTTCTTGTAACACCACAACTGTTGCCTTTTCCTATTTCCACAACTCACAAATGTTTCCTTTCCTCCAAACTCTGTATTATTAATTTTTGCAAAACCCTGGGCGGCTGCACTGCAGTGCTGGGGTGACTCTGCAGGGGGAGAAGCTGCTGTGGAGCCATGTAGAGCAGGTGCAGGAAGGAGCCGGGGTCACTGTTCACATTGTGAACTGCACAATTTTCCAAATTTGGGAATGTCCGAGAACAATTCTAAGGGGAAGGTGAATGCAGAGCAGTGACACTGGAGGTGCCCAGACCTCCAACGGGGGTGGTGTGGAAATTAATAATGGGAAGATCATTTGCAAAATTAGTCGTCACTGACAAGATTTGTCTCTTCTTATTTCCGGTTGCGGAGTTATTTAGCGGAATCAGGACATATTTTTACTATGTTAATTAAACACATACTTTTATTTAACTGAGCCAAAAACTTAGTGTCACTTATTTTTTTCTCTGTCCTAGCAAGAACTAAATGAATGTTGTGACTTTCTGGAAAGTGCAGCGAGATGAAATGTGGGGAATTCAGTCCCTGTGTTTGTGAGCTGATGTTTTCCTCTCACAGGTCAGTGCCTGCATTGAAATACCCAGAGGGATCTAAGGGCTGGTGTACGCGGGGCACAGGGGTGTTTGCAGAAGGGGCGGGGCCTCAGGTGGAAGGGGCGGGGCAGGGCGTTAGTCTCCCCCAGCTGGCGGTTCACGCCCTGCCCATGGTGTTGCAATGAAAGAGGCTGCCCAGTCTGCACTTGTAGTGAGGTTCCCCCACTACGTGGCCGCAGGAGACAGGCAGGTGACAGCAGGGGAAGTGGCGACACAGGAGCTCTCAGCAGCAGGGTGAAGGACAATGCCGTGGAGCAGCAGCGACGCAGAGTGAACAGGGCAAACCGAGAGCCAGTTGAAGGAGTGGCAGCAGCAGAAGCTGAGAGTTTGCTTGATGCCTTCGCCCGCTGCTGTTTTCTGCTGGTCGCTGGGTGACAGTTCCTGCCTGTGGCAGCCGGGGGCTGCGGGGTCCCCTCGCTGCCTGTGGCGGCCAGGATCTGGGGGGGTCCCCTCGCTGCCCATGGCACCCAGGGTCCATGGGGTCCCCTCGCTGCCCATGGCGGCCGGGAGCTGGGGGGTCCCCTCGCTGCCCGTGGCACCCGTGGTCCATGGGGTCCCCTTGCTGCCCATGGCACCCGGGGTCCATGGGGTCCCCTCGCTGCCCGTGGCGGCCGGGAGCTGGGGTCCCCTCGCTTCCCGTGGCGGCTGGGGGCCATGGGGTCCCCTCACTGCCCGTGGCAGCCAGGGTCCATGGGGTCCCCTCGCTGCCCGTGGCGGCCGGGGGCCATGGGGTCCCCTCGCCGCCCATGGCGGCTGGGAGCTGTGGGGTCCCCTCGCTGCCTGTGGTGGCCGGGGGCCATGGGGTCCCCTCGCTGCCCGTGGCGGCCGGGGGCTGTGGGGTCCCCTCACTGCCTATGGCGCCCGGGGTCCATGGGGTCCCCTCGCTTCCCGTGGTGGCTGGGGGCCATGGGGTCCCCTCGCTGCCCATGGTGGCCATGGTCCGTGGGGTCCCGATGGCAGCTGGGGGCTCTGGCATCCACCTGCAGTGGCTGGGAGCTATGGGGCCATCTGCAATGGCATTTGGCTGAGGCTTCTCCTCACCCCCCATGGTGACTGCGCACTCCAGGCTCTGCCTGCGGTGTCTGAGAGCTGGGGGCTCCCTCGCTTGCCTGTGTCAGCTGGGAGCTCCAAGGTCTTCCGTGCTGCAGGGTCTATTAGCAATGACGTGGGGCTGCAGGGTCCTCACGCCATCAATGCCTGCTGGGAAATCCTGGGTCCGCTCACAGCGGCTGGGAGCTCTGGGGTCTACTTGTAGGAGCTGGGAGCTGCAGGGTCCATATACAGTGGTGTGGGGCTGTGGGGGCTCCCCCGCCACCCATGGCTGCAGAGGTAGTAAATATATTGTGTGAATGGTGCTCACATAACACAGAGAAAGTTGCCTATGCAGCTCACAATAGTAAATAGGGGCAGACCAGAAGAGATCTTCTTTCCAAGTGGGAATTGTGCAGGGAGGAACAACAGACCTAGTGCATCTGTGTTGCCACTGTCTACTAGCACTGAAATGGTTCACAATGCCTTGGGTCAAGTGGCACCAGTTCTAAAAGTAAGGGTGATTTAGTGCTGTGGTTCTCAAACAGGGGTATCCAATGGTCTTCCAGGGGGTACAGCAACTCATCTAGATATTTGCCTAGTTTTACAACAGACTACATAGAAAGCACTAGCAAATTTGTAACAAATTAAAATTCATATGTTGATCTGTTTATACTGTTCTCTATATACACTGAAATGTAAGTACAATACTTATATTCAAGGGATTTATTTTTATAAATATTGCATCTGATTTTGTAAGCAAGTAGTTTTTAAGTGAGGTAAAAAATGGGGGTATGCAAGAGAAATCAGACTCCTGAAAGGGGTACAGGTGTCTCTAAAGGTTGAGAGCCACTGATTTAGTGCAGGTACCACCGGTAACATAGAACCCTGCAAAAACTTCTAGTGCAGATGAATTTGAGAGCAAGCCAGAGAGAAACAGCTGCGGAGCATGCTAGATAAGGCTGACCCGTCCCGATTGTCTGTACCTGACAAGCTGTCATGTGCTACAGAGGAGCCTGTGAGAGGTATGGCAAAGCAAGAGGGTTTGATTAGTTGCTAGCAGCTCCACATGCTAATCAGGAGGTGTGTTTCTGTAAATAGCGACATAAACATCTTCTAATGGCCAGTGTGCTAAAGCTGTCTCAATTGTGCTTTAATGAAATGGGGACCTGGTTTTAGATTTTTGTTCTTTAATTCGCTGGGGGTGAAACCCATTGTATGAAAACATTCACCGTGGGAAGAAAGCTTGTGCATATTAGCCTGGATGTGTAGCCGAGGACAGTTTTGTTAAGACTGTACTTTCAGGGATCATTTCTATAGTTTGTAACTAGAGAAGTGTGGTTGAAAGTGTATGATCTCGCTAACCACGAGGATGAGTTAAAGTGTTCTTTTCTGAGCATGAAGTGAGTGGATAGTATTGCTTTAATGTATCTGCTGTCTGCTAGTGATGAGTGTTCTTGTTTTCCTTTTGGGAAGCTGAGAGGAAAAGAACACAGACTGAGTGGTTAGTTCTTATAAAACAAGTTTAAAAATAAATGTTTTGGCTTTTTTTTTTGTATTATCTGAACTTGTTTAAAGCTTTTCTTCAGTTCTCTTTAAAAAAAGTAAAGGTCGTGTGAAAATGGTGTTTTAGAAGTTTCTAGTTCAGTACTTACTGAAAGAGTTTAAAGATTTCTTTATGCTGCTCTCTCTTTTTTTTCTTGTAATCTATTTCAGTATTTAGGTAGGGTCCTGTGTCTGCACGTTCTTTTCCTTTTCCATTTGCCTCTCCACTTCTCTCTTCTTCCTGTCCCATTTTTTGGGAAGCCCCTATTTTTACTTCTCCTGCTCTGGCAGGGGGTACACAGTTTGCTCTTGGCCCCAAGCACATCAGACAATCCACACAGGATCTGAGAGTAGCTGTCTCCTGGCTGTATAGTGTGTAGAGGGTTCTAAAGCTGTCTCAGGGTATGTCTACACTATGGGATTATTCTGATTTTACAGAAACCGGTTTTTGGAAACATATTATATAAAGTCAAGTGCACGCGGCCACACTAAGCACATTAATTCAGCGGTGTGCATCCATGTACCGAGGTTAGCATCGATTTCTGGAGCATTGCACTGTGGGTAGCTATCCCATAGTTCCCACAGTCTCCCCCACCCATTGCAATTCTGGGTTGAGATACCAGTGCATGATGGGGCAAAAACAGCATCGCGGGTGATTCTGAGTAAATGTCATCAGTCAATCCTCCCTCTGTGAAATCAACGGCAGACAATCATTTTGTGCCCTTTTCCCTGGATTGCCTGAGCAGACACCATAGCACGGCAATCATGGAACCCGTTCAGCCTTTTGTCACCGTCACTTTATGTCTACTGGATGGTGCTGACAGGCCGGTACTGTAACACTACACAGCAGCATTCCCTTGCTTTTTGCAAGTTAACAAAGATGGTTACCAGCCATACTGTACCATCTGCTGCTTTGCAAGTTTACAATGATAGTTACCAGTTATACTGTACTGTCTGCTGCTGTCCTGGATGCTCCTGGCCGGCCTAGGTGAGGTTGGCCAGGGTATATGGACAAAAATGGGAATGACTCCCAGGTCATTCTCTTCTTTAAGTTTTGTCTGAAGGAGAGTCAGTCCTGCCTAGACTATCAGGCAAGCCTCCTAAAGAACCAGAGAGACAAACGGTCGTTCCAGCTCAGAGCCCCAGACATCCTGCAGAAATGATGGGCTGTATGCCATTCTAGGGGTGCCTGCAACAACCCCATCCATTGCTTCCCTCCTCCCCCACCCCTCCTGGGCTACCGTGGCAGTTATCCCCCCATTTGTGTGATGAAGTAATAAAGAATGCATGAATTTGAAACAACACTGACTTTATTGCCTCTGCAAGTAGAGTTCAAAGTGGGGAGGAGAGAAGCCTCCAGCTGCTATGATATTCCAGGCAGGACTGAATCTCCATTAGACAAAGCTTAAAGAAGAGAATTACCTGAGAATCATTCCCATTTTTGCCCAGGCACCCCCAACTGACCTCACCAAGACCTGCCAGGAGCACTCATGGGACAACGATGAGGGATATCAGCCCTACCATACCATCTAGAGAAGGGAAGGGGACACTGCTGTGTAGTGCTGCAGCACCACATCTGCCAGCACCATCCAGTAGACATACAGCGACATTGGAAAAAAAGGCAAGAAATGATTTTTTCCCCTTTGCTTTCATGGGGAGGGAGGGGGACAACATATACCCTGAACCACCTGCGACAATATTTTTGACCCTTTAGGCTTTGGGAACTCAGCCAATAATTCAAATTGTTTTCGGAGAGTGCAGGAACTGTGGGATAGCTACAGACGTCAGTTGCCCCTCCCTCCATGAGCGTCCATTTCATTCTTTGGCTTTCTGGTACGCTTGTCTCAGCTCTCAGCTCTTAAGTTTCAGCACTGTGTCGAGTCCCTGTTGTGGCCTCTGTCTATCATGGCCTTGGAGATTTTTTCAAATGCTTTGGCATTTTGTCTTTTGGAACGGAGTTCTGATAGAACAGATTCATCTCCCCATACAGAGATCAGCTTCAGTATCTCCCGTACGGTCCATGCTGGAGCTCTTTTTTGGATTCTGGGACTGAGTGGTCACCTGTGCTGATCGGCGCTCCACGCTGGGCAAACAGGAAATGAAATTCAAAAGTTCACGAGGCTTTTCCTGTCAACCTGGCCAGTGCATCCAAGTTCAGATTGCTGTCCAGAGTGGTCACAATGGTGCACTGTGGGATAGCACCCGGAGGCCAATACCATTGAATTGCGGCCACACTAACCCTAATCCGAAATAGCAATACCGATTTCAGCGCTACTCCCCTCGTCGGGGAGGAGTACAGATACCGGTATTAAGAGCCCTTTAGATCGATCTAAAGGGCTTCATTGTGTGGACGGGTGCAGGGTTAATGCGATTTAATGCTGCTAAATTTGATATAAAATCGTAGTATTGACCAGGCCAGAGAGAGCAGCAGGTTTCCCCTATTGTTTCCTGCTCTTGTTTTCTTGATTAGTTTCTCCTCTACACCAACTTGGTTGGCTTCTTTCTCAGCCTGGCTAGCTCAGTTGGTAGCACATCAGACTTTTAATCTGAGGGTCCAGAGTTCAAGTCTCTGGTCAGGTGATAAACTACTCCCCAAGATCTTAAACTGTCTTTCTCATGTCCTCTTTGTTACTTTTTCTCTTCAGGATTTTCCTTTTCCTCAGAAGGGCCTTTTTGTGTGTGGGTTTGAAGGGGCAACTTCCTGACAGCCCCTCTGTCCTTGCAGCCTGGAGGAATAAAGGTCTCTGGGCATAGAGCATGTTCCTCCCCTGCTTGTGCACCTACGCATTGCACACACACGCACACACACACACACACACCTGAAAATCCCTAAGGAATTAGAATCACCTGCTGCCTTCCCCTTTCCTGTTGGATCCCCAAACAAGGATGCTCTTCAGCCTAAACCCATGTCCCCTCTTTTCCCAGTGCCCCTCAATCCCAGCCCTCAGTCCCTCCTATGCTCACTGCTCCTCACTCCCAACCAGAGCCTGCTCCTCTTCACCCTTCTCCTCTGTCCCAATCCACAGCCCCCTCCTATTCCCAGTGCCCCTCAATCCCCATCCACAGGCCCCCTCCTACTCATGCTGCTCCTCAATCACAACCCACTGTTCCCTCCTTCCCTCCAGAAGCAGTTGCTTCAGACCCAATCAGTACGAATTTCTTGCAAGGTTTCGTGTAGGAGTCTGCATGTGGATTTTACAATATGTTGGAAATCTGTTGGGTTGCTTGCCGAAATGATCACTTGTGGCTGGTGTTGGATTCCCAGTCTCCATGTTACAGGGGCAGGAGAAATAAAGGGTTTTTATCCTTGTTGTGTGAATCGAGGGCAGCACAACTGTGCTTGGCAGACCCCGATTGAGGGACTCACCCTCAATTCAATAGCACTTGCTAGGCAGGGGACAGGGGTTCCAAAGCCAAGTGGGCCAAGCTCTGGGTCTCAATACTAAAATTGAGGTGTCAGACCAACGTTAGGACAGGGTGGCTGTGGAGGGATGAGTGAGTCCCTAGACAACATAGTGAGTATGGAGCCTTCTTATTTCCCCCCTTTTCCACCCAGGATTGCAGGTGAACTCTACAGAGGCATCTCTGGGCTTGCACTGACTAAGGACAACAGCTGTGAGTGGGGTGCAGAGAGGGGATGGCTCATGTTAAAGGACTTTTGGTTGCTGGACTTACGAATCGTAGGGAGAAGGACACTGCCCAGCTTATTTGGGGGGGGGGGGGTTTCCCTCATGGTTTACGTTTATGTGTTGGGGCTGCTGACATGACTTCTGCTAACCCTGGGCTTACATTGCAGTGTAGACATACCCTGAGAGGGCATCTATACTGTGATAAAATCCCTGTGGTCCGGCTGGCCTGGATGAGCTGATTTGGGATCCTGGAGCTCATACTGGAGCCCAGGCTTGGAGACCCTCACCCCTCATGGGGTCTCGGAGGCTGGGCTCAAGCCCAATTCTCTACACTGTAATTTTATAACCCTGCAGCACACGCCCCACAAGCCTGAATCAACTCACCCAGGGCTTGAGAATAGTGACGTGGGTGTGTTAATGGCAGTGTAGACATAATGCTAGGCTATGTCCACACTACAATGAAACACCCATGGCTGCCCCGTGCCAGTGCAGGCTCCCAGGCTAGGGCTGTGGGGTGGTAAATTTGCACTGTAGACATCTCAGATCAAGCTCAATACTGGGCTCTGGGACCCCACGAGGTTGGGAGGGAGTTTAGCAAGCAAAAAAGGTAAAATGTCAGGGGAGTATTACCCTGGACTCAATGGCAGTTCTCCATTGGTCTGTCTGCTTTGGGGCAGGGACAATAACACGTCCTGCTGCATTCGTTATTTCAAAGGGCGGTTTAGGATTTTCTTTCTCACACACGGTGCACGAAGCAGGACTCAATCCTTGGTGTAAACTAAATGAGCTGCTCACAGATTCTGGCAGCTACAATGAGCATTTGCTGTGAGAGCCCAGACCTGCCCCTGTCCCAGAGGGAGGGGGGTCATCTGTGAGAAGCTGGACCACTGATCTATCAGCTCTTAGCTCCCAAACTTTCAGTAATTCTGTTATCAGTGCCTGTGAGTATAATCTAAACAGCCATACTGGGCTGGACCAAAGGCCCATCTAGCTCTGTGTTTTGTCCTCTGACAGTAGCCAATACCAGGTGCCCCACAAGTTACACAACAAGTCACCACTGGGAGTTGAATCCAGGATTTCCTGTTTACAAGGCAGGCACTTTAGGCAGCTAAGCCATGGTGCCTGCCTGTGGCTAAACTACCGTGTCTGCCCACACCGGACTCCCTGCCATCCCCACTGGGGCCTGACAAGCTTTGCTTGTGTTTGGATTCTGCAAAGCAGAGGAGCAGGTGAGGTTTTCCTTGCAAGCTGTGTGTGTGTGTGTGTGTGTGTGTGTGTGTGTGTGTGAATCTTTGGCCAGGTCTGCACTACAAGGTTACTTCAGCATCATTATATTGCTCAGCTGTGTGAAAAACACACAACGCTCCCTCGGTCGGCAGTTTTTGGCTGGTGCACACACTGCAATACCACATCTGGCGACAAAACTGCCCTGTTTTGGTGACAAAATAAAACCACCTTGACAAGAGATCTAGAGCTTTTTGCAGCAAACTCAAAGTGACAAATTGTCAGTCTAAATGCTGCTGGTCATTATATCACCATAACTGGCCTCCACCAGTATCCCACCATGCCTGCCGTGAACTCACCTGCCCTGCATTCCTGTTACAGAGGTTGGGTCGCTCCCCTTTCATAGCTCCAGAAAGTTCTGACAGCTGAGCTGCTATTTACACTGGAATTAGGTTAATATAACTGCATTGTCAGCCTAAGTAATGTAATTACTCCAACCTAATTTTGTAGTGTAGACCTGTCCAAAGAATCACACACACACCTTGGGACCAAAACTTCACCTACTCCTCTGCTTTACAGAATCCAAACATGAGCAAAGCTTGTCAGGGCCCAGTGGGGATTGGCAGAGATTCAGGTGTGGGCAGACACAATGGCTTAAATTACCACAGGTGTCATAGTTTAGCTGATTAAAGCACCTGTCCTGTAAACAAAAGATTCTGGGTTCAACTCCCAGTGGTACCTTGAGGAGTGGCTTTTGGGGCACCTGGTATTGGCTACTGTCAGAAGACAAGATTCAGAGCTAGATGGACCTGTGGCTTAAATTACACTCACAGGCACTGATAATAGAGTTACTGAAAGTTTGGGTGTTAAGAGCTGATAGGTCAGTGGTCCAGTTCCCTCAATGTGGTTTTACCATTTCCACTTGCTAAACTCCCTCCCAACCTCTATAAAATTACAGTGCAGACATATGGGCTTGAGCCCAATCTCTGAGGCTCCATGAGGGTTTCTGAACCCAGGCTTCAGTGTGAACACAAATATCTGCACCACAGTTTTTAGCCCCTCAGCTTTAGCTCCAGGAGCCCAAGTCAGATGACCCAGGCCAGCCCTGCTGCCATCTTTATCCCAGGAGAGATGGACTCTAAAGTGCGTCTCCACTGCAATGGAAGCCCAGGTGTGGCACGCTGTGCTCAAAGCAGCACCCTGCAAGCCCCATATTCACCACTCTCATATAATGATGAGATGGTTTGTACAAAGTCTGCCTGGTGAGGTGTCATTTCAAAAGTCTTGATCTGTTGAACATTAATATCTTGTTGGATTGTGTGTGCTCGCATTGGTTGGGAAGTTATGAAGTTTTGCTCTGTGTGTGTTACTGAAATATGAGGTTTCAAAATGCCCCCCACCAGCCTTTCAGGTGCGACAAGGGAGGAGCCAGACTCGCTGCTGGCCCATTGATGGGATCCACACTCCCAAGGACTATCCCAGGAACCGTGTACAATGCAGGCTTCTCCGAGATAGCACAGAGACAATGGACACTGCTTGACTCACATGGTAGCAAAGGAGCTTCCTAGCAAGTTGGAAGAAACTATGAAAGGGAGGAAGAGACATCATGACTTGGCCTCTCTCCCCCACACCTCAATACCTGTAAACACATCTGGAGGACAAACACTGAACTGAGATGAATCAGAAGAGAATAATAATAATAGATTCAAATCAACGTCCCCAAACAGACTAGTATGGGTGTTTCAGCAGAAAATTTTCAGTCTGGGGAAATTTGTTTTCTCAGTCAGACCTTGCCAAGGGAAGCAGGGAGAAAATGTTTGAGTTGCCTCCTTCAGAACAGCTTGGTCTAGACACTAGCTCTGGTTCACTGCTCTGGGCTTGCTCGGGTTGAGGATATTTTAATAATTTGGGGAGGTGCCAGGGTGGTTGAGGGAGATGAGGAGGATGTTCCCTTTTGAGATAAAAACTAAGAAATACAGAACTAGAGAATTTTTTTTTTTTTAGAAATCTGGGATTTAGACATTTTATTTAAAGTAAGGGCGTTCTGAGTTTCTGTTTGCAAGAAGTACCATTGTTTGATCTGTCATTGTACCAAATGGGGAGATGGTTGTCTATAAAGGATGGGTGAAGACTAAATGCATCCGATGAGGATGGGATTTGAACCCACGCATGCAGAGCACAATGGATTAGCAGTCCATCACCTTAACCACTCGGCCACCTCATCAGAACTATAAAGAAAAGGACAGGAGGAGAAATCTAAGGCCGGCAGAGACAGGGGCAATAAGGCATTTTTAAATACTAAGCGGAAGCAGGGGCTGAATGAGCTCCCTCCTCACATCTAGTGAGGAGCTGGGGGAAAGACTTCAGGAACAGACGATGTTTGCATAGACAAACCTACTCTGCCTAGATATGCAGCATGATGGGGCCACTTTCCCAAAAATGACCAGTTTTGGCTGGTGGCAGGTTACAAATCACTTTAGGATTGAGTGGAATGAAATGTTATTATCCTTCCTGCATGAGTGAAGGGCAGCAGAACATACCTAGTCGGTCCTGATGGACGGGTAGGTGGGTGAGGAATAGCTTTTATTGGACTTCATAGAAGTGATTGAGAACGTCACCTAAACCAGTGGTCCCCAAACATTTCACACTGTGCCCTCTTATCCAGTTGGGGGAGGGCAAAACCAGAGCTTGAGGGACTCAGCCCTGGGTGGTGGGGCTTAGACTTTTGGCTTCAGCCCCAGGCCCTAAGAAGTCTAATGCCAGCCCTGGTGACCCCATTGAAACAGGGTTATGACCCACTTTGGGGTCCTGACTCACAGTTTGAGAACCACTGCTCTATGCTGATGGGAGAGAGTTTTCCTGTGGGTGTAGTTAATCCACTTCCCCAAGAGATGGCAGCTATGTCAGTGGGAGAAGCTATATCAGTGGGTGTGCAAGCTGTGGTGTTTGCCACATTTAACAAGTTTAATCAAACCCCATTTTGAAAACCATCTGTAGCCTGGGAATGGCAAAGGACATCGATGAAGGAGGGTCTGTCCTTTAAAGTCCTGGAGATCATGAGTCCATGCTTTTGCCAGCATGGGAGTATAGCTGAGTGGTAAAGTGCTTGATTGCAGATCAAGTGGTCCTTGATTCAACCCCCAGTGTTTTCTTATAACCTTCTTTCTTTTTTTTAAAAAAAGGAAAACATTTTCATTTTCATTCTCCATTCTGTTCAGGAGCTCCACTGTACAGGGTTGCTTGATATGGATGTAAACACTCAACATTTCACTGTCCAAATGCATAAATACCTAGCAAAGCTGTCTATCAGCTGAAATCAGTTTCAGTCCTCAAAGTGTCAATTTATGTTTTCATCAATTAAACAAAGGTATCATATGAATGTACATTTGCAGATCCCTCTTCTCCAGGAGCTGTGCTGTGCAGAAGAACAAGAGTCACATCCAGCTGCAGTTCAGGAGTCTGATAACCAAAGAGCTGTTGCCAGCTCAAAGAGCCTGAGGCGGAGCAACAGCAGGGTTCGTTGCCCGGTGTGCGTAGCACTAATTGACACACCAGGGTGGAGAAGCAAAACCAGGTTTGTTTGAGCCCAAATAAGGTGCCAGGGAGAAAAAGCATCTCAAATCCTGCACACCCGCGCGCAGGCGGGGTCCCAGCATTTATACCCCACTTGTTTGTGGAAGCCTTTTGTTTGGTTTTCCCTCTCACCCCTCCCTTCCCAACAGCAGTTACTTTAAACATTACATTTCAGCGTGTTAGAAAAGTTCTCATTCGCATGCTTATCTATGGCCTTCACAGCACAAACGCATACAGATTTTCCTCCCCCCTCTCCCCCTCCTCCCCGCCGCTTCTGCTGTTTTAAACTCCTGCATTTGCAAGCTGAGACAGCTGACAGTTACACATTTTGCTTGCTGTCTGTTAGCATCTTAGGCTGGTTAAAGTTCACAGCATGGAAGACCTCTGTTTCACTCAGGCCTGTAGTCACAACTTTGGTTTACTTAGGCCTAGTGACACCAACAGAGCCAATAAATGTTCTGAGGGCTGGAGAAAAATGCCTTCTAGTGAGCTATTGAACAAGCTCAACCTGTTTAGCTTATCAAAAGAAGATTGAAAGGTGACTTCATTGAAGTGTTGAGGGGCCTTAATGGAGAGAAAAGATTGGATAGGAAAGGGCTCTTGAATCTAGCAGAGAAAGGCATAACAAGACCCAGTGGCTGGATGGTGAAAAAAGACAAATTCATATTACAAATAAGATGCAAATATTCAACAGCGAGGATGATTCACCACAGGAACAAGTTACCAAGGAAAGAGGTCGATTTGCCATCTCCTGATGTCATTTAATGAAGACTAGACGCCTTTCTGGAATGTGTTTGCCCCAAAGTAGCTCTTGTGTCATACAGGAGGCCTGTGATATGCAGGGGGTCAGATTAGATGCTCTAATGGTCTCTTCTGACCATCAAGTTGACTAATTTCTGAAAAACTGAGTGTAGCATTGGGAGCAGCGTCTGATGTTTTCCTGTCTAGCCGGCTTGCTGCCTAGAACGAACGCTCCTTGAGTGGGGTGATCCACAGGGAGTAGCTCAAACCTCCAAAGTGCCTAGGCAGGGGCAGGACATTAGCACAGCAAGGGAGGGGTGTGGCAGTGACATCACAAAGGCTTTTTGCAGGACCTCAGACTATTGGTCAAAAGTGGTGGGGAGGTGGTGACCTCACAGAGAGATGCTGACATCAGCCAGGCAGGACAGGGGTGAGGGGCCAGGAAACCTCAGAGACCCCTGTGGCTTTGCTTCAGCAAGTCTCCTTCTCCAGGTCTCTCTTTGAGGACTGAGAGAGTATTCGGGTTCACGTACGTGAGCGCCAGGAGGAACCTCTTTCGAGTTTTCTCCTTCCCTTTTCCTGATTTTACTAGAAAACAGACGTCCCAGTTTAGAAGGTAAGAGCCTCCTCGAGGTTTGAAACCTGTTCAGTCTGATCCATCTGGTGACAGTTGAATTCTAGGCATGGAAAACATGAACTTAAGGAGGCAGAATTTTATTTCGCACCTGGGATTTTGTCCCATAGAATCACTGTGGTCATTAGGGTTTATCCTTTTTGTTTCACCTTTTCCTCCATCCATCCCTTCCTCCTTTCTCTTTGTCTCTTGCTTCTTTTGTCCTTTCACCTGTTCCCCTCCCAACACCAGGAGCGTGTGTGTGTGTGTGTGTGTGTGTGTGTGTTGCAGGGGAGTGCTCTGCAGCTCCCACTGTGGGAGGTCCACCCAAAAATGTGGGGCTGAAATAGTGCTCGGGCAGTGAACCCCACCAGTGACCTGGGCCATCCTTTGGGCTCTCTGGTGAGAACCCTCAGCCTCCCATCCTCAGTCTCTACCCTGATTGGCTGAGCAGGGGGTTATTGACAGGGAGGAGACTCAGGTCCTTGTTCTCTTTTAAGACCAAGGAAATAAGTCAGAACCAGTCATACGTTAGACAAATTTTGCTGCTTCTCTTCATTAATGGTCTCTGAGCAGTTTATGATTCTCTCTAACATTGCAGTTCTCCTCAAATGCTTGCTGAATAATTACTGTGCACTGTTGTTGGTCTGGAGCTCATCCGAGAGCACTTTATTCAGGTCATTCAATGTGTGAAATTCAAGGTCTGATGGTTAGTTTGAAAATCAGGGCTCTTGGGTCCTACTCCCAACTCTGCCACTGGCTGGCTGTGTGACCTAAGACAAGTTAATTCTCCTTTCTCAGCCTTAGCTTCTCCCTCTTTCAAGTAGGGATAATGATGATCCGCTCCTGCCTGCCTCACGGTGGGTGGAGGATGGGGATCCATTGGAGAGTGTCACTAGGAGTATCAGAGGGGCCGTGTTAGTCTGGATCTGTAAAAGCAGCAAAGAGTCCTGTGGCACCTTATAGACTAACAGACGTATTGGAGCATGAGCGACTGCACATGGCTAAGCAAAGAGAATAAACCCCAAATCCCCCCTGTGCTTTGGGAGCCAGGTTTGCGGTGGGAATCCTGTAGTTCAGATGACTTCACACCTGGGCATTGTGATTCTTTACCAGTTTCTCTGGCATTGGGACAGTTTTGTGCTCACAGCTGTGATGGCCGAGTGGTTAAGGCGTTGGAGTTGAAATCCAATAGGGTTCCCCTGCGCAGGTTCAAATCCTGCTCACAGCGAGGCCTGTGTTTTAGCCAGTCCCTCACCCGGGCAACACCTCTGTACAACCCCCTGAGACACTCTCAATTCTCTCCCCACCCCAAGTAAATCCTGTTCTGCTCCTTTTATCGAGATGCCTGGGACACCCCCTCACACTGTGTCCCTGAGGGGTCAGGCAAACTCTCAGTGCCTGAAGCCTTGCTGACAAGCTCCTGCTCTTCCCCTTCAGCACCTCCCACTTGCCAGTGATCAGCTGTTCAGTGGGGTGCAGGAGGGGCTGGCAGGGGATGGGGAGGAGCAGGGACGGGAAGAGGTGGGGGAGGGAGAGTAATGGGGCAGGAAGGGGCAGGGTGGGAAGAGATGGGACAGGGGTGGGGGCTTGGGGAAGGGGTGGAGTGGGGAAGGGCCTGGGGAGAAAAGGGGGCTTTGTCACAGACCCCTCTAGGGCCGGCTGTGAAGGGAAGCACCGACTCTCACAGTGACAATAGAAGTGACCAGCCTTGCGGGGGAGGCTGAGGGAGATCTGCACTCACCAGGTCTCTTCTCTCCCCCACGGTGAGCCAGACACTGCTCTCTCCTGGCTCTCACTCTAGCAGCTGGATGCCAAGGAGCCATTTCCCCTCAGGAAGTGCATTGAGTGCCCCTGTGGTGCTGGGGGGCTGGCGCTGCTGCTGCCTGTGGGGCTGGCAGGGGGGCTGATGTCTGCACAGACTCTCAGCTGCCAGGCCGGAGGGGGCACTTGGGACCTTACCAGACCGGCTCAGTGAAGACGGGGGGTTGACAGAGCAATACAGACGCTCTCCAGAGCACGGAGCAGCAGCCGCCCATGCAGCCAGGCAATGAGCATTTCCCACAGCCTGGAGCCGAGGGGGAGGTGGCAGCTGCTGTTCCAGCTGCTCGGGGACAGGCCCTGTCAGCCAACAGCCACTTCTTACTCCTCACAGCTAAGGGCGTCGGGTTCCTCCGGTGGGGTGTGGAGCAGCCGTTCGTTTTCCTGTCCTTTTTGTGTGCAACTGCTGACAAAAACATCCCAGACAGAGAAGCAACAGGCCAAAATGCTTCCATGAAGCTGCTGAAGTAGCTCAGTTGGGTAAGCGTTAGACTGAAGATGTAAAGGTCCCTGGTTCAATCCCAGGCTTTGGCAGGCCCTTTCTTTGGTCTTTGTGCAGTGGTGCCTTGTTTTCTGGGAGCACAGCAGTGCCCTGCACCCAAGGTGAGTTCCTGAGCTTGGGCTCTGCAGTAGGAAAACATAGAATGGACTTCTGCCCCTAGTTGGCCCACCTGACCTTTAACAAGAAGAGATGGGAGCTGTCTTTCCCAACATGGCAGGAAGAGAGTGAGGCAGGAATGGTGCCAGAGGGCTGCTGGGCAGTGACAGGCAGGGATTGGGGATGGAAGCTCCTCTGCGCAGCTGAGCAAGGGCAGTACCAGGGAAGGGGCCATCTGTAAAAGTGACCCAGCAACACCTCTCCTCCTCTGGGCACCTAGAGCAGAGGCGGCTGGTGCTGACAGCTCCAAGTGAAGGCTTAAAAGCTACAGAGCAACTGAGGGCAGGGCCAGAGGAGGAGAGGACCATGCGTATGTGTGGCCACCAGACGGCCACAAAGACACCCAGCCAGCCTGCTCCCTGGCATGACAAACCCCCACTGAAGACGTGCTTAATCCACTTGCTGATCAGGAGGAAAACCTGTCAAAATCTGTGTGCAAGAAGAACACACTTGGCTTGGAAGGAGAGAGGAAAAAGAGCGAGTGAAAAAAATAACCAGTGAGAGTGAGAGAGAGAGAGAGAGAGAGAGAGAGAAAAGAACGTGAAAGGCAGAGAAAGAAATAAAGGGAGAGAAAAAAAATTAGAAAAAGAAGGAAAGAAAGGAACAGCATGAAAGGTAGAGGGGGAAAAAGAAAGCAAGAACATGCAAGCTAGAGAAGGAAAGGAATGAAAAAGAACGAATGAACCACAAGCGCTAGCTGAAGCTGGAATCGGAGAGTCAGAGAAAGGACAGACTGACCCGTTAAGTAAGGTTGCACCCGATTCTCCATGTTGGGGGCACAGTCCTCCCATTTCCGTCCTGGCCCTGCTTGGGTTGACCATCCATAGGTGTCTACTGGCACTTCCATGCTGCGAGGAGGGGACAAGCCCCCCCCATAGCCTCCCCTCGGGACACGGGCTCTCCCCAATCCTGACCCCCTTCCTGCACGCTCCTGGGAATGGGGGAAGGTGGGGGGAAGCCGTGTGCTGAGCAGCACCGTGGGTGTCTCTCTCTGGGGCGAAGGAAGAGGATATTTTTTGTACCAGAAGGAAAGAGCAGGGGGCGGGGGCGTTTGTGGAGCCGGGGCGCACACCAGAGAGAGGAACTGAACACAGCCCAGCGTGAGCCCAGTGCCAATTGGAACCGAGACGCCCATACCTGGAGGACCATCTCCAGAACCTGCCTTGATGGTGCCGTCCATCACCGCTCCCACATGGAGCTTCCCGCCTAGACCTCCCTGGACGAGGTGAGGTGGTGCACTGGCAAAGGGGGCTGTTTGAGCAGGGTTCTGTGTGTGTGTGTGTGTGTGTGTGTATATATCTAATTTTGGGAAGTGAAGTCACAAACTGCTGGGGCTGGTTCAGGGGTGAGCTGCAGCAGGTTCGCACAGGTTCGCGGGAACCCGTTGTTAAATTTTAGCAGCCATTTTAGAACCGCTTGTTAAGGGCTGCTAAATTTAACAAAAGTTCCCGCCCACTCCTCTCCTGCTCAGCCCCCTTCTCCTCCCCCTCCCCTGATTCCCGCGAATCAGATGTTCGCGGGAAGCCTGAACAAGCAGCATGGAGGCAGCCAGCAGGTAAGCTGGGGTGCGGAGGGGGAGGGGAGGTGCGGCTGGCTCAGCAGCTCCCGGTCCCAGACCGCGGCTCCCTCCAGCCCAGCGCCGGCCGGGGAGTTGGGCCCCGCGGCTGCCGCCGGCGGCCGGGCGGTGCCGGCCCGGGAGTCGGGCCGAGCGGCGGGCCCGGTGCCGGCCCGGCCCGGGAGTCAGGCCGAGCGGCTCGGCGAGTCGGGCGGCCGGAGTCGGGCCCTGCGGCGCCGGTCGTGGTCGTGGCAGAGTGGACCCGGTCCCCAGGCAGTGTGGTAAGGGGGCAGGGAGGGGGTGGGTTGTGGGGGGGGTGGATAGGGGTCAGGGCGGTCAGAGGGCAGGGAACAGGGGGATTGAATGGGGGCAAGGGTCCCGGGGAGCAGTCAGGAAAGAGCAGGGTTGGATGAGGTGGTGGGGGCACTCAGGGACAGAGAGAAGGGGTAGTTGTATGGGGTAGGGGTTCTGGGGGGCCATTGGGAATGAGAGGAGGGGTTGGGTGGGGCGGCAAGGGGCAGTCAGGGGACAGGGAAGGGGGGGATGGGTCAGGGGTCTCGTAGTGTATGTGTTAAGGAACATGAGGGGTTGGATGGGGCACGACCCCCCCACGGAGGGGGGGGGGAAGGAGGGAACCCGTTGTTAAAATTTTGGAGGGAGGAGGGAACCCGTTGTTAAAAATTTGGCAGCTCATCACTGGGCTGGTTTCCTATTGGTGTGACCGATTTTTGCAAAGCTTCCCCCCCGCCCCGCCCCGCCCCACATCTTCTTTTGGCACTAGGGCTTTCTGCGCTGCCGTTGACAAGGCAGAATCAAGGCCCCCGTTGGGCCAGGCGCTGCCCAGACACAGCAAGATACATGCCATGCCCCAGAGAGTTTACAGGCTCCATACCCAAAAAGTGGGAGGAGAAACAGACCCAGTGTCACACGGCAGCACTGAGAGCAAAACCCAGGAGTCCTGGCTCCTCCTGCTCTAACCACTAGACCCCACTCTGCTCCCAGAGTTGGGGCCAGAACCCCGGAGTCCTGGCTCCCCAAAAGGGGGGGAGTGGGGTCTAGTGGTTAGAGGAATGGAAGATGGGTGTCAGGACTCCTAGGTTCCAGTCCCAGCACTGGGGTTAGAGTGGAGTCTCGTAGCTTAGCACAGGTGGGGCTGGGAGCCAGGACTCCTGGGTTCTTCCCATCCCCCCCAAACCATCTTGCACAGCAGGAGGGGGCTGGGCAGGAAGTGGTGATGAGGTGAAAACTACCAAGAAATGCAAATCCTAAAAGGAGACTGTGCCAGGAACCGAGTGGTGCACAAACCATGGCCTCATCTCCACCTCTAACCCCGCTCCCCTTGGCTGGCACTGGATTGTGCCCCCTGTGCCCCCCCCCAATCCACCCCCTGAGAGCCCTGGGGGGCAGGGAATAGCCATGGTGCCGGGCCCCCCATCCAATTGAAGTATTCAGTGTTGCAGTGACCCAAGGTGTGTGCACAGAATGGGGATGGAGTGTGTGTGTGTGTGTGTGTGTGTGTGTATGGATGGATTGATTTCTGCATGTGTTTGTATATGTGTGGTTTTCTGTAAGGGTTTTGTGGGGGGGGTGTTATTACAGCTGTGGGGGTTGTGTTTGTGGCTGTGCAAGTGTGTGTGTTCATGTGGCTGGATTTGTGCATGTGTTTGCATCTGTTAGCAGTTGTGTTGATGTTGGCTGGATTTGTGCGGGTGTTTGTGTATATTAGCAAGTGTGTGTGTGTGTGTGTGGCTGGATTCATGCATGTGTTTGTGCATGTTTGCAAGTGTGTGTGTGTGCTCTGCTGCCCTCTTTCTGCGCAACAACCGTTTCTCTATATGTCACAGCCCCCATACCGTCGACCCCGGTGGTGATTTCCCCATCTTACAAGGGCTGGCTGGCCTGACCCTTCTCCCCTCTGCGGAGTGTGGCGGGGGCTGCAGTTCACCCCCAGTGGGGCAGTAGTGCCAAGGTGCAGGCACTGGGCTCCGATGCACCTGGAGAGCAGCTCAGGTGAGGCGGGCAGGGCATGTGGTGTCCGTTCTGCGTTGCCTGGTGTTGGGCCATTGCACAATCCCCAGCCACACTGCACAGCGCGCCCCGAGAGGGGACAGGGGGCCAAGCAGACGATCCAGCACGAGGGGGTGAGGATGTGTGCTTGGGGGGAGGAAAAGCCTTGGGCTGCACTGGGGGAGTGCAGAGCAGGGGTGACACCCCTAAAACCTGCAGCAAAGGGATGGACAGGTGGGGTGGGTGGATAGAAGAGGCAGCGGGACTAAAATCTAAAAGGGTAGTGTGGGGTCTGGTGGTCAGAGCGGGGGGCTTGCTGGTCAGAATTCCTGTGTTCTATCTCCAGCCCTGGGAGGGGAGTGGGGTCCAGTGGTTAGAGTGTGTGTGCGGGGGGGGGGGGGAGCCAGGACTCCTGGGTTCTCTCCCTGGCTCTGACTCTCTCTTGTGCAATCCCTCGGCAGTTACCCAACTCACCAGCGTGTGGGAGCGAGGGGCTGGGTCCTGGTTGTGACACAGCCCAGAGTCCCGTGCTGCCCCTTTGTTACCCACCCCGGGGCAGGGTGGGGGATGGCCTGGGAGACCCACTAAGAAAGGCGCTTCTGGTGGGTCTGTGTGTGGGTCATGCTGCCCCCGGCTGGATAGACCCCTCTAGGTCAGAACCAGTCTCAGCCCAGGTCAGACCCTGGGAGCCCAGCCCAGCCCAGCCCAGCCCAGCCCCCTCTGTTGCCACGGCGATGTCTATTGGTCTCCTGGAAAGGTCCATTCTCATGGGTAGCTGTCCAGTGACAGTGAGTTCCACAGGCCTCGGCGCAGGCTGCGTGGGGCAGGAGGTCCTTGTGTTGGGAGCAGTGAGAGTGAACTGCGTGCAGTTGTGTCTCTGAGCATGATTGTGAATATTCTGGTGTGTGTGGCTGGAGGTGTGATTGTTTCTCTCTTTGGGGGTTGGGCTAGCATGCCCCTCTGGGTGTGTTGTGGGTGAGTGTTCTTGGGATGTGTGAGTGCCTTTGTGCATCAATATGTGTGTGTGTCACTTCCTGCAGGATACAAAATTCAGCAAAGCCAACACACACACACACACACACACAGAACGGGGCTCAGCCCCACCAGCAGGGGGCAGCAGGGACACACACGTCTCTCCTGGGCCAGCTTGGACAATTTCCCATCACGACCCAGCACAGTGCTGGTGCCCCCACATGGGGGTGGGCAGTGACTGGGCAGGGGGGGCAGATGTGCTGGATTCAGAAGGAAGCACTTTGGGAAACTCAGTCAAGGCCCTTAGCAGAGCTGGGACACAGACCCAGTGACCCCTGCACCACCCTGGGAGGGGAGTAGGGTCTAGTGGTCAGAGCAGGAGGGGGCTGGGCACCAGGACCCCTGGGTTCTATCGCTGGCACTGGGAGTGGAGGGGGTCTAGAGCAGGGGGACTGGGAGCCAGGACTCCTGGGTTCCATAGGGGAGACTGTTTTTTTTCCTGGGCTCCCCTCCCTAGAGATCCCAGCCCAGCCCCCTAGTGGAGAGTGAGTGGGAGCCGGGGAAGTTGCTCTCCCACTTCTGAAACATGATTCAAAACCCTCCCCCATGGGCTGTGACATCATGGAACACCCCCCCACACCCCGCAGACAGTAGAAGCTCCGCCCACCAGAGAAGGGAGGAATCTAGTTACACCCACAAAACGCCCAATCATGGTTGTACAGAAACCGCACACAGCCCCCTGCTAGGACAGGAGCTGCTGCTCCCACTGCTTTATTTACCACCATGAGCTGTTCCCCGCCAGGCACCACACCCCATTCACACGCCTTTGGTCAATACGTAGCTCAGTGGCAATCACTGCCCCGAAGTGACTCCGGCGCAGGCACCCACAGCACGAACTCCCCGCACCGGATTCTGTCCACACGCAGAGAATTCTCTCCGCCGGGCTCCTTCGGTTCATCTCGCTGCTCCCCGTCCTGCCGCCAGACACTGCTCATCTGCATAGCCCCGCCCATGGACACGTGACACCTGTCGTTTTGGTCTCCAGTGAATGAGTTGCCTGCGGGGAGTGAACACGTCAGCGCACGTCACAGCCGCCGGGCGGGGATTGTCTGTGAGCCCCGCGCTGGGGGCGGGGCTTCAGGGAGAGACCCAGCCCCATAGACAGCCTGGGGCAGGGAGCTATTGGGAAAAGGGATGAGGGGATGGGGGGAGAAGGGGGAAGGGAGAGATCCAGCCCCATAGACCTGCAGGGGCAGGGAGATATTGGGGTCAGGAGGGGAGAAGGGGGATTGGCAGAGACCCAGCCTGGGGTGCAGGGATATGGGTTGGGGTGGAGGGAGACATGTCGGTGGGGGTGGGGTGTGTGAAATGTTGGTCCAGGAATGTGAGTCACTCCCAGGACATCGTGTGCAGGGGAGCACTGGGGCAGGGAGAGAGACCCAGCCCCACAGAGCCCCAGTGGCAGCGGGATATGGGGGGGGCTGTAGGAGAGGGGATGGCAGAGGAGACACCCATCTCCATAGACCCCCAGAGGCAGGAAATGAGGGGAGAGAGGGGAGGGAGGAGGGATCCAGCCCTATAGACCTGTAGGGGCAGGAAATTGGGGAGGGGAGGAGGGGAGGAGGAGGGGAGGGGGGAGAGGGAGGAGAGGAGAGCAGCCCCCCTAGGAGAGAGGAGAGGACTCACCTCTCTCCCCCAGCCCTATAGACCTTTCGGGGCTGGGAGATAGGGGGGGCTGGAGGGGAGACGGGGGGTTGGCAGAGACCCAGCCCGGGGTGCAGGGGAAATGGGGTGGTTTGGAAGGAACTGGGGAGGAGAAGAGACACATGGCAGGACACATGTTGGGACAGGGAAACTGACTCACTCCGAATACATGCAGAGCAGGGCAGGGCGGAGGCAGATCATGTTGGTCCCAGGGTAATTTCAGGGGGTTCTGATTCCCCACTCAGCCGGGGGGCTCCCCTCTAGGCTGAGGAGACCTGGGGTGGGCGGGTGCCAGGGCTGTGTGTGTGTGTCTGGCTGGGGGAGCTGCCTGGGCAGAGGGACTGGAACTGGGGGGGGGGGCTGCAGCATCTCCTGGCTTGACGTGGTTTCCATCACACCCAGGGGTTACAGTTGGTTGGGTGGCTCAGCCTCCCCCACTATACACATTGTTCTGGCACCACTGGCCTAGGGTCACCGTCTAGTGCTCAGTGCCTGCCTGGCTCTCCTAGAGCAGGGCGAGCGCCCAGCTCTCCTGGGGCAGGGCTGGCGAGAGCTCTGGACAGATACTAACAGCGCAGGGGAGCCTGGATGAATATTAGTGGGACAGAGAAGCCTGGAGCAGTTTTATCAGAGAGCAGAAATGAATCCTGAACACAGCACTGGAGCTGCAGTGCTTGGGGTGTGGGCCTGGGTCTCCTGCACAGTGTCCCTGCATCCCCTCGTGGCATAACAAGTTCCCTGCAGAGAAGCAGAGGTGCGGGATCGAGGGCTGCGGCGGGGGCTGCAGCACCCCCATGTCTCACTGTGAAAAGCGCCAGGTGCTGTGGGAACAAAGCCAGCATTATTGTGCGATTCCAGAGAACCCCGGGGCTGTGCTGCCCCTGTGCAGTGTGAGCGGGAATTGCACGTTTTCACAATGCTTGTGAACACCAGGGCCCGTGCAACCATTTGGGCAAACTAGGCGGCCACCTAGTGGCTGGTGGTGCCTAATAGCCCCCTCAGGCGAGGAGGTGGAGCAGAGATGAGCTGAGGGGTGCGTGGGGAGGGCTGTCCCCAGTAACGGGGGATTGGGGGCGCACAGGGGAACCGCTCCCCGCCCCAGCTCACCTCCACTCTGCCTCCTCCGCCGAGCACACAGCCCAGCTCTAAGTTTCCTCCAGACGGCATCGCAAGCCTGGGCGGGGAGGAGAATTAGAGCGATGCCGGGGTGCTCAGTGGAGGGGGTGGAGCCGAGGTGAGCTGGGGCGGGCTCCCCAGGCAGGCTTAGCTTCCGCAGGCAGGGGCGGCAGGTTATATCTGTGTGCGGTGCCCAGGCTCCAGGAATTTTCAGGGCTGGGGGCCCTGCTCCAGCAATATTTGGAGCTGGGTCTCTCCCCCGGCCCTGAGCCTCCCCAATGCCCCAAACCCTCATCCCCAGCCAGAGCCCTCATCCCCCTGCACCCTGATCCTCAGCCCAGCCCTGAGCCCCCGCACAGCATGAACCGCTCAGCCCCCCGCACCCTAATCCTCAGCCCCAGCCAGAGCCCTCCTCCCCCTGCACCCTAATCCTCTGCCCCAGCCCTGAGCCCCCCGCGCAGCATGAACCCCTCATCCCCCTGCACCCTAATCCTCTGCCCCAGCCCTGAGCCCCCCCCCGCAGCATGTATCCCTCCTCCCCCCGCACCCTAATCCTCAGCCCAGCCCTGAGCACCCCTGCGCAGCATGAACCCCTCATCCCCTTGCACCCTAATCCTCTGCCCCAGCCCAGAGCCCCGCACAGCATGAACCCCTCATCCCCGCACTCCTAATCCTCAGCCCCAGCCAGAGCCCTCACCCTTGCACCCTAATCCTCAGCCCCAGCCAGAGCCCTCATCCCCTGCACCCTAATCCTCTGCCCCATCCCTGAGCCCCCGCAGGATGAACCCCTCATCCCCCTGCCCCCTAATCCTCTGCCCCAGCCCTGAGTCCCCTCCTGCATCATGAATCCCTCATCCTCAGCCCCACAGCCCTCACCCCTGTATTCCCTCCTATCCCCAAACTCCCTCCCCACAAGGTGCACCCCTCCCCCATCCCACATACCCCGTCCCAACCCCAAACTCCGTCCCAAAGCCTGCACCCTTCACCCCCTCCTGCACACCCACCCCCTGCCCCAGCCCAGAGCCTGCACCCAGCACCCAAACTCCATCCCAAAGCCTGCACCCCTCCTGCACCCTAATCCCCAGCCCAGGATCTGCACCCCAGACCTCCCCCTCCCGAGCCCCCTCCCAGAGCATTAGGCAGGTGGGAACAGAGTTGGAGGGGGCAGAGTTGGGGGGCGGGTTCTGGGCACCACCAAAATGTCTACAAACTTGCCACCCATGTCCGCAGGAGGTCTCCCCAGGCAGGGTTAGCTGCCGTGGCAGGGGGTGGGGTGGGGAGGAAGTCTCCCCAGGCAGGGTTAGCTGCCATGGGGAGATGGGAGGAGTAGTTGCTGCAGGGGGGCTCCCCGGGTGGGGGGCTGAGTTAGCTGCGGGGGGTGGGGGAACGGACAGACGCGGTTAGCTGGGTGGGAGGGTGCAAGGTGGAAGTTTCACCTAGGACCCAAAACTTCCTTGCACCTGCCCTGGGGCTTTCCGCACCCCTGACAGGCTGATTAGACACCTGCAGCCAATCAAGGCAGAGCTATTCAGGGCACCTGGGTTCAAAAAGGAGCTCACTTCAGTTTGTGGTGTGCGTGTGAGGAGCTGGGAGCAAGAGGCCCCAGGAGCTGAGAGGGAGAGGGAGAGGGAGAGGGAGAGGCTGAGGCTGAGGCTGAGGCTGAGGCTGAGGCTGCGCTGGGCTGCTGGAGGACTGAGGAGTACAAGCGTTATCAGACACCAGGAGGAAGGTCCTGTGGTGAGGATAAAGAAGGTGTTTGGAGGAGGCCATGGGGAAGTAGCCCAGGGAGCTGTAGCTGTCATGCAGCTGTTACAGGAGGCACTATAGACAGCTGCAATCCACAGGGCCCTGGGCTGGAACCCGGAGTAGAGGGCAGGCCTGGGTTCCCCCCAAACCTCCCAACTCCTGATCAGACACAGGAGGAGTTGACCCAGACTGTGGGTTCCACCAGAGGGGAAGATCACTGAGGTGAGCAAATCTGCAAATAAGCGCAGGACCCACCAAGGTAGAGGAGGAACTTTGTCGCAGCCTGTAATTGCAGCATTTTTAAACGATCTGCATGCTGCTTACAGGCTCCTAACACTTGCCACAGCAGCTCCTTTTAACTTCCATTCAACCACCTGTACTTATGCCGATAGGTTGACTTTAGGTCTTTAACTTTGCTTGGTAGCTGAGAAGATGGTAAATTGGACAGAAACCTCTTCATTTCCTTGTTATTTCCTGACTTCTTTATTCATCGCTTTTTCCTTATTTCCCTGCAGACTGACTAGATCTGGGTGCTAGCAGAGGGACCTGACGGGCTCCTTATTTTCTGATTTCTTTCGGAAGCATTGAACTTGCCAGGGCACAGTCAGAACCTGGATGCTAATGTAAATGTAACACTTCAGGCTCAGCTTTAGTTCTGTTTCTCAGCTCTTTTGCAAAATCGATCTTTAGTCTGTCATGTAGCATCCCTGCATTAGGAGATGGCTAATTAATAAGACCATAAACCTTGGCAATCAAATGGAACCTGAAGTCCACAGAAGAGCCTGAAAGGCCCTTGGGGAGTGGAGTGCAAGTTGAGGAAGACTTCCCTGCACAGCTTCTCTCTCAATTCTCGTTTTCCTGTATTGAGAGCAAAAGTCAGGAATCAGCTCAGGGTAGGGTTATACCATGTGTGTGCAGTGGTTAGACAAGGAACTGGACTGGTATGGAGCAAAACTATCGTATGTCTGCCTGATAACTGTACGTTTGAGAAGGAGCAGGAAAGAGCATTGGGGCTGCGGTATAGCACTTGCATAGGCTTTCTTTGGCCTGTTTTGCTGTAAGAGTTAACAGTGAGAGATTGTTGTTCACAGGTCAGTGGGTGGGTTTATGCAAATTAGGCATGTACAGGGAAACCAGCAAGAGGAAGGAGGGTGAAAGACTTCTCTGTCTTTGAACAGAATTGTGTGTTAAGGGCTCTTGCTTTGAATTCTTCCAGTGGAGTCATTTCGGGGAAGAGATCATCACTTCGAGTTACCTAGTTATCAAGTGTCGTGAATGGTGTTTGGTGCGTGTCTGGGAGCTCCTCGTGCTGAAGTAGAAAGCAGTGGGGGAAGAGCAGCTGCCTAGCATCCGAAACTCTCAGCATTGCTTCTCTGCTCCTTGGAGCTAAGGTCAAAAGCGCAGTGTCAGTTCTCATCAGTTTAATATCTGATAAGTCCTTTATTTGAGAACTGTATATTAAATTGATTTTGGAAACAAGGAGATGGAATAGAAGTTTGCTCTGTCCACCCCATGCATTGACCTGGTATTGCAGTGTCTCCAGGACCAGTGCTTCTCCTTCTGGGGAGAATTGTCTGGTTAGAAAAGCAGAAATAGTTTTACTCTAAAGATGCTGATTTGAGAAGATTTCTTTAAAGTAGTTGAAAAATCAGGCCTCTTTAGCATTTTGGTTTCTTCGTAACAACATATTGTTAAAATGTCTTAGTAGCGTTTTCTGAGTCTACAGTTGTGAGTTTCTTTGTTTTGCTGGAGGATTGTTTTGAAAGCTGGGATTCTTCTGTTTGCTGTGAGTCTTTTCAACAACATGAGGGATGAATGCTTTCCGGACTGAGGGTCTGTTTGGGAGATGGTTGGTTGCGGGGGGGGACACACATTGGCAATATTTGAGGTCACATGTATATCAATAACTGGATGAGTTACACAGACTTCTCCCCACCCAGCCTACGTTCCATGTATCTTGACTGAGCCTGCCGCCCACCATCCCAGAGCAGAAGCCTGAAGCCTGAGCCCCACCGCACATGGGGAGGAGGGGAACTCCCACTGGTTGCCGGCTCCTGCAGTATTTATGACTCCGGAAGGGGGTAGGGACCAGCCCCTGCAGGCAGTCGGGGGGAAGAGCCGCTGCTTTGCTGCCCCCGACTCCCCCTCAATTACAGCCCAGGAGGCTGTGGCCACAATAAAAGCCCCTGGGGGCCACATTTGAGAAATGCTGGAGCCTCACAGTAAACAAATCCCAGCAGGTGTGTCACACCCTGTCCCCCACCCTGGGGATTTCCTGCCCTCTCCCACCCAGACCAACCTTCCTGGAAGTTCCCACCCCCTATGTATTTACTGCCCTTTCTCCCTGCAAAGGGAACCCGCCAGCAACTCCCTGATCATCCCTCCCTCAACTGGCTCCACTGCAGCCATTTCCCTTCCCCTGCCCCTGGGAGGACGGAATGAGCTGGAGCAAAACATGGATGTTGCGCTGCATCCTGTTAGGGCAAAAAGGGCAATTGGGGACATGTCAGAACAGGAAACCATTTCACAGCACAATTCCCCCCAGGCTCCTGCGACTGCGGGGCTTGTTTCTGATCCTTAGTCCGTTCACGTCTCCGGGCAGAGTTCCTCTGGGCGGCATCCGCTGGCTCCCTTGACGCCTTCGAGGAGCAGTGGGGGCTGTCCGGGCTTCTCTGCTCAGTGTCCCCGTCAGGCTCCCTTCTTATGACCCTTTGACCGCACTCCTGTCCCTGCTCTTTTATTAGTTGTCCCCCGCAATTAGTGGGTTTCTGAGGCCCTGTGCAACCTCCCCTTAGGCTGGGGGGGGGGGATGCGTTAGCATGGGGCGGGCTTTGGGTTTCCTGGAAACCCAATAGACACAGATATTCCAGCTTGTCCTGCATGTGACAGAAAAATTCAAATCTAGGGCTGTCAATTAATCGCAGTTAACTTACACAATTAACTTTAAAAAAATCACGATTAATCTCTTAATCACATCGTTAAACAATAGAATACCAATTTAAATTTATTTTTGTTTTTCTACATTTTCAATATATTGATTTCAATTACAACACAGAATACGAAGTGTACAGTGCTCACTATATATAGTTTTATTACAAATATTTACACTGTAAAATATAAAGTACTGCAGTGCAATCTCTTTATCATTAAAGTGCAATTTGCATATGTAGATATTTTTTGTTGCGTAAGTGGACTCAAAAAGAAAACAATGTAAAACTTTAGAGTCCAGTCAGTCCTACTTCTTGTTCAGCCAATCGCTAAGACAAACAAGTTTGTTTACATTTACAAGAATAATGCTGCCCGTGTCTTATATACGTCACCTAAAAGTGAGAACAGGCTCTCTCATGGCACTTTCGTAGCCAGCGTTTGAAGGTATTAACGTGCCAGATATGCTAACATCCATATGCCTTCATACTTCAACCACCATTCCAGAGGACATGCTTCCATGCTGATAACGCTCGTTAAAAAAATAATGCGTTAATTTGTGACTGAAGACCTTGATGAAGAACTGTATGTCTCCTGCTCCATGATTTTATCCGCATTCTGCTGTATATTTCGTTTTATGGCAGTCTTGGGTGATGCCCCAGCACATGTTGTTCACTTTAAGAACACTTTCAATGCAAATTTGACAAAACACAAAGAAGGTATAACGTGAGATTTCTAGAGATAGCTACAGCGCTCGAGCCAAGGTTTAAGAATCTGAAGAGCCTTCCAAAATCCAAGAGGGACGAGGTGTGAAACATGTTGTCAGAAGTCCTCAAAGAGCAACACTCTGATGCGAACACTACAGAACCTGAACCACTAGACAGGAAAATCAATCTTCGGTTGGTGGCATCTGACTCAGATGAGGCATATGAATGTACTTTGGCAGGGGTGGCTCTAGCCATTTCGCCGCCCCAAGCACGGTGGCACGCCACGGGGGGCGCTCTGCTGGTCGCCTGTCCCATGGCTCCGGTGGACCTCCCGCAGACGTGCCTGCGGATGCTCCACCCCAGCCACGAGACCAGCGGACCCTCTGCAGGCATGCCTGTGGGAGGTCCACCAGAGCTGCCTGCCGCCCTCCCGGGACCAGTAGAGCGCCCCCTGCGTCATGCCGCCCCAAGCACGCGCTTGGCGTGCTGGAGTCTGGAGCCACCCTTGTACTTTGGATCGTTATCGAGCAGTACCTGTCATCAGCATGGAAGCATGTCCCTGGCCTCTGATTGCTAGAAGCTGGGAGGGGAGAACAGGGGCTGGAGCTTTCCATGGCCGCCTGGTCTGGTCACTCCTCTGAAGCCCATAGCCAGGGCCAGCCTTAGGGGTGGGTGCCACCAGGGAATTGCCCAGGGGTACCATGGTCAAGGGCGGTGCTGTACGGTAGCAGAGAGGTGTGTGCTGCTGGTGTAAAGTCAGAAACTGCTCCCGGCTGGCAGGGGAGTGCTGCTTGGGGTGGTGCCCAGATTTCTCCCTGCTCCCTCCCGGCATAGGAACATGCGCGGGAGGGAGGGGAAGAGAAGGGGGAGAGAGCGGTGATGAGCGGCTACTGCTCCCCCCAATTTCCCTCTGTGCCCCCCTAGGGGGCTGTGAGGGGGGAGCAAGGAGCGACATCAGGGCTCCCTGCATCCAGGTCACCGTCCCCACCTGGGCTGCATAAGGGGACGGTGGGGAAGGTGACCTGGATGCAGGGAGCCCTGATGTCGCTCCTTGCTCCCCCCTCACAGCCCCCTAGCGATGTGCAGAGGAGCAGTGTTCAGGGGCGGCAGGGGGAGCGAGCAGTAATGCCAGCTACTCCGTGCATCCAGGTCAGTTTCCCCAAGTGGGCACAGGAGGGGGTGCAGGGGTTAGGGGAAAAGGGGGCACAGTGCAGGGATTATAGGTGTGGGAGGAGGCAGGGGTTAGGGGAAAATGGGGCACAGTGCAGGGATTATGGGTGCGGGAGGAGGCGGGGTTAGGGGTGCAAGGTTAGGGGTGCAGAGCTTGGGGTCAGAGCTTTGGGGCACCAGAGGATGTGCAGGGTTAGGGGGACAGGAGGGGGCACAGGGGTTAGGGGTGCAGAGGTTAGGAGGCAGGGTGAGGAGTGCAGGAGGGAGGTGCAGGGTTGGGGTGTAGGGCTGCCAGATGTCACAGGTTTAGGGTTCGGAGGGGAACAGGGTTAGAGGTGTAGGGGGCACAGGGTGAGGGGTGAGGGACGTAAGGGTGCTGGAGGTGCAGGGTTAGGGAGTGAGAGGTTGGGGATGTAGGGGTTAGGGGTGCTGGAGGAGCACAGGGTTAGGGGTGCAGGGTTTGGGGTGCTAGAGGTTGGGGATGTCGGGGTTGGGGTGCTGGAGGAGTTCAGGGGGGAGCACAGGATTAGGGGTGCAGGGTTAGGGGTGCCAGAGGGGGGCACAGGGTTAGGGGTGTAGGGGACACAGGGTTAGGGGTGTAGAGGTTCGGGGTGCCAGAGGGGGGCACAGGGTTAGGGGCATGGGGGAGGACGCAGGGTGAACAGTGCAGGGTTAGAAGCACAGGAAGGGGCATGGGGCTCTCCTGTGGCCCAACCCCACAGGAGATTGACCCCATGTTTAAAGAACAAACCTCTATACTAAGGGCTGCAATATCCACTGGGGTGAGACAAACGGCATCAGCTCCTTGCTGCCCAGCCTGTGAGAGCTCTGACTGTGCGTCTATAAAGGGAACAGCGAATGGAAGCTAAGTTGCTCCGGTTCGCGCTCTGTTAGAGTCCCACCGGGAACAGTGAGCAGAAGTTAAGTTGCCTCCTGTTTTATAACTGATGGGTGATGGGGCAGCAGTGATTAGGGGCACGGAGAACGGGGGTGCCTGACAGGTGTTGGGCTGCGGGGTTCCCTGCTGCCGCTCCGCAGACTGGAGCCTGCTCCTCCTGTGCAGGGCCAGCTCCAGCTTTTCTGCCGCCCCAAGCAGGAGGGGGGGAAAAGGACAAGCTGTGGCTCTTCGGCGGCAGCTCAACCACACTGCTGCTTCTGTGGCAGTTCGGCGGCGAGTCCTCCCCCCCTTCCTCTTTGGCAGCAATTCGGCGGCAGCTCAAAGACTAAGACAGGGAATGAGGGACCTGCCGCCGAATTTCCGCCAAAGACCCAGCCGTGCTGCCCCGATACCGGATGGGCCGCCCCTTTGAATTGGCCGCTCCAAGCGCCTGCTTGCTACACTGGTGCCTGGAGCCAGCCCTGCTCCTGTGACAAGCAGGGGCTGGTGCAGAGCGTGGCAGGGCAGGGAGATGACATCTCCCCTAATGGCAGGGCCTTTTCACAGCAAGGGCAGCACCTCCCCGCAGGAGCACAGACCCCACCTGCTCCTCCTGCTTTCTCCTGACACCAGCACCACCCTTCCCAGCACCGCCTCATGGCACCATCTGCTTCCGGACTCGCACCAGAAATGGGAAGTCTGGGCCGGGCCTGGCAGCAGCTGTCAAGAAATGGAAGCAGGAGACACAACCACTCCCATGGTGCTGTGGGGCCCATCCTGGCTGGTGGGAGATGAAGGCAGTGGACACTACCACTCCCATGGTGCCGTAGGGGTTTCAGGTGGGGTGCCCCCCCACAAGGGTTGGGCTCCAGGGGAAGTTTGGCAGCTTAAGGGACTGTGGGGGGGGGGTTGCTTGGAGGAGGTTTGAGGACCAACAGCGAAGGGGAAGTTGGACACTGGCCAGAATACCAGGAGACAAGGCAGGTGAGGTGATACCTGTTACTGGACCAGCTTTGGAGCCACACAGGGTCTTCTTCATGCAGGGGAAAGGTGCTCAGAGCATCACAGTTCAATAGAAGGTGGAACGCTCTGCCCCGAACACCAGACATTCCCCTACTTCCTGGAAGAGGGGGCCTGTCCCCATTGGCCTGTAAACAGCCCCACCATGTACCCCAGAGGTAGCTGCATCTTAGCACCAAGACACCAGTGGTCACTGCTCCACAGGAGATGGTACATACAGGCCACTGCCCTCCATGGCCCCCAGACGTCACAGACTGTGCACTGTCTTAGCTGGTCCCACACCTTACTGCCCCAAGAGGTGAGGTACACACAGGCTACTACTCAAACTGGGCACCTGGGGTCACTGCAGCAATGGTTGGGGGGGATACATGCAGGGCACTGCTGCACATGGCCACCAGGGGGCACTGCTGCAATGGTGGTGGGGGGCGGGGGATGATAGGCCACTGCCTGAAATGGCCACTACCACAATGGTGTGGGGAGAGGGGGAGGGAGATACCAATAGGGCACTGCCACACCAGGGCACCACGGGGAGGTCACTGCTCCAATTAGTAGAGATACACATGGGGTAGTGCCCCAACTGGGGGCCCTACCCCAGAGAGAGAGGGGGCTGGGGAGAGAAGAGGAAATCAAAGGCCACTGCCTCACTTAGCCACCAGGGTCACTACCTAAATAGGGGGACACACACACAGGGCACTGCCCCACTTCACCAGCAGGGGTCACTGCCCCAATAGGGGGATATACAGAGGATATTGCCCCATGGGGGTGCCAGGGATCAGTGCCTGCCATACCTGGCACAGGGGTAGAGGGGATAGGGTGACCAGATGTCCCAATTTAATAGGGACAGTCCCGATATTTGGGGCTTTTTCTTATGTAGGTGCCTCTTACCCTCCACCCTGTCCCGATTCTTCACACTTTCTATCTGGTCACCCTGCAGAGGGAGAGGGAGGGGGATGCACACAGGGCACTGCCCTACTTGGCCACCAGTGCACATCCCTAGTGGGGGAGTGACACACACCAAGAGCAGGACTCACTGCCACAAAGGGGTTGGAAGATACCCAGGGCAGTGCCTGACACGGCCACCCAGGCACCCTGACACCTTGGGGGAGGTGAAGAACACACCTCAGGCACTGACTCCTCTGGCTACCAGTGGTCCCTGGCCCAATGCAGAGGTTGGGGGAGTAAATACACACAGGGGACTGCCCCACCTGGGCAACACGAGTCACCGAGATGGGAGTGGGATACGCAGAGGGCACTGCCCCAATGGCTGATATACATACAGGGCCCTGCCTCACCTACCCACCAGCGCTCACAGGCGCAATGGCAGTGGTGGGGTCACATAGGTAACTGCCCTCAGTGGCCACCAGGGGTCGCTGCAGCAATGCTAGGGGGGTTACATGCCAGGCATTGCTGCCCCTCGCCACCAGGAGTCACTGCTCCTACAAGAAGGCACCTACAGGACACTCCCGTGCCTGGCCAGCAGGGGTCACTATCACTGGGGAGGGGCTATGGGGAAGCAGAGAAAGAGCAACTAACTGCAGTGGGGAAAATTGTCATCTACAGGGGAGAAAGAACGGACTCCACTAGGACATTGCACCAACTCCGGCCAGGCTGGATACCAGCAATTCGGGGCTGGGGCAGCTCCAGCTAGAGGCTGGGCGGAGGCAGGTGACCTCGGTCTCTGTGCTGAGCAGGCTGCTTTGGCAGCGAGGAGGGACAGGGAACCCCCCGGCCAGGGTCTTGCTGCCCGAGGAGGGGGAGATCTGTGGCAGTTTTGGAGTAGCTGGTTCAGCAGCCGTGAGCCGCATGCTTGTCCCCGCCTGAGCTCTCCAGGAGCACATAACACACAGGTGCGCGCTGGATGTAGGCACCAGTGTAACGACAGGGCCAGACTCTGCTGAGTGCTGCCTGCGAGAGACAGGGGCAGAGTCAGACGGGCAGATGGGGGCAGGAGATGACAGGGCCAGCGGCCATGAGCTGAACCCATCACAAGTCCAGCCTGTGATGTCACCATCCGTCCCTGCAGATCTCCATCTGTCCCGCTGTCCGTCCAACCCTCAACCTCCCATCCGTCCCCCATGTATGCCACACATCCCCCTTCAACCATCTGCCTCACACACTCATCTATTTCCTCATGCATCCTGCTGTCCCTCTGATTGGCCCTGCAGTGCCCAGCACAAGGAGGCATAGTGGACCCTGAGCGAGGCTTTTGGGTGATGCAGTAATGGAGTTAGCAGGTGATAAGGGAAGTTCTGGGCATCTCTAATCGCAGCCCCTCTCCTGTGCCCAAAGCCATGACCGCGAGCCCACCTCTCAGTCTCAGGCCCCACAGCCCCAAAGACATGACTGGCCACTCACGCTGTGACCCAGTTACAGCAATGAAGTCTCCCCGAAGATAGGCGGTGGGAGGAGCAACCCCCTTATCCTGGCAGGCAGGACACATCCTTCCCAGTATGGCAGAGACCTTGCCCGTGGGCAGACAGACCCAGCTGAGCCCATGGGAGACTGGGGGAGGGGGAGAAGAGGAAGAGGATGCAGGCAACTGAACATGAGAGGTGTCCATGAAAGGAGAGAGAGAGTTTGAGTGTGAGTTGGCCAACACAGAGAGAGAAACCTCAGAGGAAGAAAGAAACTCAGAACAGGGAGTCACCCTCATGGATCCAACTTTCTGCTAGGGGGCACACACCACTCCTGGCCAGAGAGATGATCAGCCCTCGCAAATGGCAACATCATCTCCCTTGAAGCCACAGCTAGTCCAGAAACCCACACCCAGGTAACGGGACATCCCTGCCTGGAGCCAGGGGGGCTGTGACCAGAGCCCTTCCCAAACCAGACATTTCTCTCACCGACAGAGACAGCTACTCTCATCCCAGCTGGGCAGGTCTTGCCTGGCATCAACAGGATTCACCCTGTCACTGCTCTCGCTCACTTTCCATCTCACCTCGGGGCTGGACTCCGTCCCCGCGACTCCTTTTCCCTTGGTATGAAACACAACACAAGAGGAAAAGAAAAAGCAATGGTGGTGAGGCTCCTCTTCTCGCTACTCCCACAGCCCAGGGCTCCGGCTTCAGCCCTCCTCCCATTCTGCCATCACAGCTACAATTAGAAATCTGCAGCCTGGGCTCACACCTGGTTGTCTCCCCAATCCTTGGCGCTGTCCAGCATGTCTCCCTCCACAGAAGTCACCTGGCCTCATCTTAGACTCCATCTTCATATTGCTCTTCTCCTTCCCAGAGCTCCTGCTCTGCTCCTCAGACCTGTCTGTGCTCAGCTCTGCAGGCAGAGGGGAAGGGGCATGATGGGAACACACACGCCCCATTCCAGACGCCACGCAGCATCCACAGGGCTACCAAACCACGTCACCTTCGGCCAAAACCATCCCCCACCCCGAGGGAGCAAAAACCCTTTGTGAGCTCAGCACACACAAGCCAGGAAATGATTAACACCCACACCCAGCCCAGCCAAAGTGGGAGCTTCCCCCACTTCCCGGCCACAGGCCCACGGGGCTCATGGATGGAGGAGTTTGGGGGCCTGTGGGGGCCCCTGAAGGACTAGCTCAGTGTGTGAATGAGGGACTGGGATGTATGTGGGGGCCGGATGTGGGTTGGGGTGCCCAGGAGGACCCAAGGGAAGGGACTAGGGGGATTAGGGATAGAGGAGTGTGGGGTTACCAAGGTGCATTGTGGGAATGTGGGATTTAGAGAGCCCAGAGTGGATGGGTGGGGGCGGATTGGAGGACCCCACAGTGGCTGAAAAGGGGAACCCGGCAGGTTGGGGGGTAGCAGAGATTGGAGATGAGGAACCTCACACCCTGGGGATGGACTGGGGCAGTGGGGGGATGGGAAAGTGGGGCCCAGCAATGGAGAAATGGGTTGGAATCAATTAGGGGCAGGCGCTGAGGACAGGGAGGGGCAGGAGGAAGGGGGATGGGTCACTGAGGACGGGGGGGAGGAGGAGGAGGGCGGCGGTGGCAGCGACGGGACCGGCCCGGCCGCGTGTCCGGGGTGGGGGAGGGGACGCTGGGGGCTGAGGGATCCCCACAGCTGGGGTGGGGCTGGCGAGAGGGTCACAACAGAAGGGAGACACGGGGGCAGGTAGGGGGCTTGAAGGGGCTGTCAGGGCCCTACAGAGGGGAGGAGGAGGGTAGGAGTGCTGAGGATGGGGAGGAGAAGGAGGGTGGGGTTGCTGGGGAGGGGAGGAGGATGTCGGGGTGGGGTGGGAGGAGGAGGTCAGGCGCTGAGGGGAGGAGGAAGGGGGCAGGGCGCTGAGGACAGGGATGGGGGGAGGAGGAGGAGGAGGAGGGTGGGGGCGAAGGAAAGGCCGGGCAGAGCGGACAGGGTGGGGCAGGGGACGCCGGGGCGGGGCTGGCGGGAGGTTCACAGCTGGCGGGGACACTGCGGGGCAGGTTGGGGGCTGAGGCCCCGCAGCCCCAGGCTGCCGCCAGGGGCTGCTCCCAGGCAGCTCAGCCCCCCCCCCCCCTGCTGCCCCCCAGGCCCAGCGGGGGGGGGTGAAGCCCTTTCGCTCCGCGCTGCCGCTGCCCTGCGTCCCCCCCCCACCCCGGATCCCCCGCGGGGTGCGAAACCCAACCGCCGCCGCGCGCGCCCGGTGTGGGGGGGCCGCGAAGCTTCGGGGGGAGGGAACCGGGGCCTCCCGACGCACCGAGTCTCTGTCCCGCGCTCTCCGCCAATCAGGGAGCGGGAGGGCGCGGCGAAGTGACGGGTTAAGGCCCCTCCTCCAATAGAGGCCGCGTGTGTGTCAGAGAACTACGCTACCCAGAGTGCACCGGGAGGGGGCACGTTGCCTGAGTAACCGTCCGTCACTTCCGCTCTGAGACGAGCCAGGAACTACAACTCCCAGCCTGCCCCGGGGCGCCTCCGTCCTCTCCAGCCCAGGTGAGGGCGGGTCCCTGGGTCCACCTGACACCTCCCCCGCAACGCAACTCCTCATCCCCGCCCCGCCCCCAGAGAGCCCCGGCCCCGCCCCCCTCCGGCTCCTGCCGCGAACTCGCATGGCCGGGGGTCTCGGCCCGGCCCTGCCCCGCAGCGCCGTGCCCCCCGCGCCCCCCCCCGCCTGCTTCTCCCCTGGCCTCCGGGTCTCTCCCCACTCGCGGGGGTGGCTGTTGGATGGAGCCATGTGGAAATACGGGGAGGGGCAGGGCAGGGCGCCAGGACTCCTGGGGTCTCCCCCAGCTCTGGGAGGGGAGGGGTTAGGGGCTAGAGTGGGGAGGGCTGGGTGCCTGCTGCCCTCGCGGTGACCAGCAGAGCCCCCTGCAGCTTGTCACCCCCAACCAGGCGCTTGGGGTGCTGGTGCCTGGAGCCGCCCCTGGTTCCAGCCGCTCTGCCCAGGCAGCTCCCCCAGCCTGACACACACACCCAGCCCCTGCACCCGTCCCACTCCAGGTCTCCTCAGCCCAGAGGGGAGCCCCCCGGCTGAGTGGGGAATCAGAACCCCCCGAAATTACCCTGGGACCAGCATGATCTGCCTCCGCCCTGCCCTGCTCCGCATGTATTCGGAGTGAGTCAGTTTCGCTGTCCCAACATGTGTCCTGCCCTGTGTCTCTTCTCCTCCCCAGTTCCCTCCAAACCAGCCCATTTCCCCTGCACCCCGGGCTGGGTCTCTGCCAACCCCCCTTCTCCCCTCCTGCTCCCAGTATCTCCCTGCCCCGACAGGGCTATAGGGCTGGATCCCTCCCCCCTTCTCCCCTCATTTCCTGCCTCTGGGGGTCTATGGAGATGGGTGTCTCCTCTGCCATCCCCTCTCCTACCCCCCCATATCCCGCTGCCTCTAGGGGTCTATGGGGCTGGGTCTCTCCCCCCTCCATCCCCTCCCCTGCCCCCAATATCCCTCTGGGGCTCTGTGGGGCTGGGGCTCTCTCCCTGCCCCTGTGCTCTCCCCTGCACACGATGTCCTGGGAGTGACTCAGTTTCCCTGGACCAACATTTCACACCCACGACCCCCACCCGACATGTCTCCCTCCACCCCAGTTCTCCTGCACCCCAGGCTGGGTCTCTGCCAACCCCCCCTTCTCCCCTCCTGACCCCAATATCCCCTGCCCCTGCAGGTCTATGGGGCTGGGTCTCTCCCTCCTCCCTTCTCCCCCCATCCCCTCATCCCTTCCCCCAATGTCTCCCTGCCCCAGTCTGTCTATGGGGCTGGGTCTCTCCCTGAAGCCCCGCCCCAGCGCGGGGCTCACAGACAATCCGCCCGGCGGCTGTGACGTGCGCTGGGGCTGTGACGTGTGCTGACGTGTTCACTCCCGCAGGCGACTCATTCACTTGAGACCAAAACGACAGAAGGTGTCACGTGTCCATGGGCGGGCTATGCAGATGAGCAGTGGCTGGCGGCAGGACGGGGAGCAGCGAGAGGAACGGAAGGAGCCCGGCGGAGAGAATTCTCTGCGTGTGGACAGAATCCGGTGTGGGGAGTTCGTGCTGTGGGTGCCTGCGCCGGAGTCACTTCGGGGCAGTGATTGCCACTGAGCTGCATAGTGACCAAAGGCGTGTGAATGGGGTGTGGTGCCTGGCCGGGAGCAGCTCCTGGTGAAAAGAAAGCAGCAGAGCCTGTCCTAGCAGTGGTTTGTGGGTGTGGGGTTTCTTTGCAACCGTGAGTGGGATTGTTGTGGGTGCAACTAGACCCCCCCCTTCTCTGGGGGGGCGGGGCTTCTACTGTCTGCCTTGGGGAGGGAGGGGTCCATGATGTCACAGCCCATGGGGGAGGGGAGGTTGAATCATGTTTCTGAAGTGGGAGAGCAACTTCCCCGGCTCCCACTCACTCTCCACTAGGGGGCAGGGCTGGGATCTCTAGGGAGGGAAGCACAGGAGTCCTGGCTCCCAGTCCCCCTGCTCTAGACCCCCTCCACTCCCTGGGCCAGGGATAGAACCCAGGGGTCCTGGTGCCCAGCCCCCTCCTGCTCTGACCACTCGACCCCACTCCCCTCCCAGGGGGGTGCAGGGGTCACTGGGTCTGTGTCCCAGCTCTGCTAAGGGCCTTGACTGATTTTCCCAAAGTGCTTCCTTCTGAATCCAGCACATCCGCCCCCCCGCGCGGTCACTGCCCACCCCCGTGTGGGGGCACCAGCACTGTGCCGGGTCGTGATGGGAAATTGTCCAAGCTGGCCCAGGAGAGACGTGTGTGTCCCAGCTGCCCCCTGCTGGTGGGGCTGAGTCCCACTGTGTGTGTGTGTGTGTGTGTGTGTCTGTGTAGTGGCTTTGCAGGATATTGTATCCTGCAGCAAGTGACACACACACACACATTGACGCACAAAGGGACTCTCAGTCCCAAGAACACTCACACAACACACCCAGAGGGGCATGCTAGCCCAGCCCCCAAAGAGAGAAACAATCACACCCCCAGCCACACTCACAATCACACACACCAGAATATTCACAATTGTGCTCAGAGACACAACCGCACACAGTTCACTCCCACTGCTCCCAACACAAGGACCTCCTGCCCTACATAGTGTGTGCCGAGGCCTGTGGAACTCACTGCCACTGGACAGCTACCCATGAGAATGGACCTTTCCAGGAGACCAATAGACATAGCCATGGCGACAGAGGGGGTTGGGCTCCCAGAGTCTGACCTGGGCTGAGACTGGTTCTGACCACAACCACAAACACAACCCCCAGAGCTGTAATAACACCCCCCACACACACACACAAAACCCTTGCAGAAAACCACACAAACACATGCAGAAATCAATTCATCCATCCTTCCACCCACCCACACATACACCATCCCCATTCTGTGCACACACCTTGGGTCACTGTGACACTGAAGACTTCAGTTGGATGGGGGGCCCAGCACCATGTGTCTTTCCAAGCAAGGTTGAGCAATTCCCTATGTGTGGCTTCATGCAGGTGATGGCTGATTCCCCCAACTTACAGCCAGTGGTGAGCTCCAGCCAGTTCACACCCATTCACAAGAACCAGTTGTTAAATTTAGAAACCTTTTTAGAACCGGTGGTTCCAGGACAACCGGTTCTAAAAAGTTTTTAAATTTAACAAAGGCTCAGGCAGCTGTCTGCCCGGCCCCAGCTCACCTCCCCCTCTCCCCTGAGTGCTCCACCCTCCTTCTCCCCTGCTTCCCGCGAATCAAATGTACATGGGAAGCCAGAAAAAAGCAGCAGGCAGGTAAGCTGGGCGTGGGGGCGGAATGGCTCCCTCTGGCCCTGGCCGAGTGCCCCAGCCTGGTCCCAGCCAAGCACCCCCAGCTCGGGCCTGGCCCGGGAGTCGGGCCCAGCGGCTCGGCCCGGTGCAGCGGGCGGCTCTGGCCCGGTGCCGGCCCGGCCCGGGAGTCGGGCCGCAGGGCCAGTTGAGGTCCCGGCAGAGTGGACCCGGTCCCGGCCCCAGGCAGTGTGGTAAGGGGGCAGGGAGCAGGGAGGGGGTATTTGGTTGGTTGTGGAGGGGTGGATAGGGGTCAGGGCGGTCAGAGGGCAGGGAACAGGGGGATTGAATGGGGGCAAGGATCCCGGGGGGCAATCAGGAAGGAGCAGGGGTTGGATGAGGTGGTGGGGGCACTCAGGGACAGAGAGAAGGGGTGGTTGGATGGGGCAGGGGTCCCGGGGAACCATCAAGAATGAGAGGAGGGGTTGGATGGGGCTGCAAAGGGCAGTCAGGGGACAGGGAGATGGGGATGGGTCAGGGTCCTGGGGGTGTCAAAAACATGGGGGGTTGGATGGGGCATGACCTCCCGGGGGGGCACGACCCCCTCGTGAGGTGAGAAGGAGGGAACCAGTTGTTAATATTTTGGCAGCTCATCACTGCTTACAGCATAGTGACAACCGTACTACACAATTCTCATAACTTCATATGCATGAATGGTATACATCAATGGGTAGAGAAATGACTTTCAGCAGATCATATCCTTTCCCCTGATACCTTACAAATCATGCTCTATATGTAAGATCACAATTATATGAAAATGAGGAATATGGGGGTTACAGCCACTCCCGCAAAGGTCTAGAATGTCACACTAAGATTCTATTTTCATTTACGTAACCAGCTTTGACCTCTCTGCCTAACACTTATAATCACTTACAATCTATCTTTCTGTAGTTAATAAACTTATTTTAATGTTTTAAACTTACTTGTGAAATTGTCCAAATGCTTGGGAAAGCTGCTCAGATTAAAAAGGCTGGTGCATGTTCACTTTCTTTTTGAGGAAGTGGTGAATTAATTAATGAGCTTGCACTTTTCAAGAGGTTTTGAGCAGTGTATGACGGTACATTTCTGAGGTGCAAGGCTGAGGGCTGGGGAGATATGCTGGTGTCTCTCTATGTATAATTGAGGAGTGGCTTATAGAGCATTCATGCAACTTAGTTGGGTGCATTGCTGCATGTTGTTGGCTGAGTGATCACAGCACATGGAGGGGGTTTTGCTGCTTGTCACTAGTGCAGCATTGTAAGACACAGCCCAGACTGGAGAGATAAGAGGACAGAGCAGTTCCACACTTTGGGATTGTACCCCGTGGATCCCACCACACAGAGACCCTGCTGTGACCAGCCGTGGTAATACTGTGCTTAGTGCTCTGCCTTGTAGCTTCAGCAGCTGCACATGCAAGATGAGTTACAGTGACCTTGACCTTGTTTCCATGTTTATCCAAAGCCTCCTTTTGACAGTTGTCAGCAAAAAGACCCGTTTCTTTTGCAAGCATTTGTATGGCTAGCCAGAGTCGGGCTTCTCTGTTAACAAAAAAGATTGACCAAAAGGGGACAAGAGGAGGCACGTTCAGCAAGGCAGCACTGGATGCTGGATCCTGAATCTGCTCTTTATCCAGCAGCTCTCTTGGCAAGCTCTGCCATGGTGCCACGCTCTGGGACTTCTCCCCGAACTGCTCTATTTTTCAATAACAATAACATGAAAAGTGAAAGGACAGTCATTCTCCATTTCCTGCAAGCCCTGCAGAGAACCCTCTAGAAGGGGCTCTGTGCACAGATATCCCCAGTGAATTGCATGGGTGCCCAACACAGGGTCTCCTGTCACAGCAAATTGCAGCGGAAGCAACCTCCTTGCCAATGCCAATAGCCTTTTCATCAACACCAGACTGAGGATCTGATTCTCTCCAATGCTCTGTTGGAAAGAAGCCTTTTCCTTCACAAGCAATTACTTGGATTGTCAAGGGAGGTCTCTTCTGTTTCCTAGGAAGACAGGAAAATGTGAGCAGAGGAGACAAAAGCTATAGAACAAGGCACTACTAGGAGTTGAACCCAGGATCTCCTGTTTACTAGACAGGAGCTTTAGCCTACTAAGCCATGGTGCCTTCCCCAGCAGGCCCTTTGCAACCACTCCACTTGATGGTCCAAGACTACACCTTCAAATTCCAAAGTAAAAATGTTCCCATTTCTCAAGACTTGCAGACCTTGAGCAGGCTGGCTCAGTGCACAGAAAGCCACAGCTGAGCTGACAGAGGGCTTCTAACATGTGCTTCTCCCAGCAGCTGCTGTGATCAGATACTGATTAGTGCTCTGTGTTTCAGTCACAGCAGCTTCAGCTCAACTCTGAGTCATGGTAACCTTTCCATCAGCTCCAGATTTACCACTTAACACTTTCCAAGACTTAGCAAGGAAGGGTCTCTGTGTCTTGAACAAGCACTTACAAGGATTGTGCAGTGAGGTCTTTTCTTTTCATTAGAAGAAATAAAAGAAAGGTGCCTGACAGACAAACTAGGTTCAGCAAGGAAGAACTGTCAGGCCAAGCCAGGATCTCCTGGTGAGTAGGAAGGCTCTTCAGCCAGCTCTGCCCAAAGATCACTATCTAGAGGCCACTTCCCACAGAGTCCAGTTATGGTTACAGACCCATCCTGAAATTAGAGCAGGATATTTTAAAGCTTATTCTCACAGTAAAGTAACACAATTCAGCCATGTCAGCACACAGGAGAAAGCACTCCATCATTTCATAGTTATTGCGACTGATCTCACTGACAAACTTCCTTTTCTCAGGGCTGCTCCCAGCACTTTAGGGAGTTTTTCCTCTTCTCCCTTCCAGCTGTGGTGACAGGACTGCAGCAGCTCCCCGGATGGCCAGCTTTGCTCTTTCACTTACAACCTTCACTTCTTTGGCTGAAGCTGTGTTTGCCACCAGTTTAATCCGTAACTGAGACCTCAGGTACCAGCAGCTAGTTACAAAGGCTCAATTCCCATTGCCATCAGTGGGAGGTTATCCAGGGCTGCAGGATTTGGCCCATGGACAGTCAAGGTGCTACAGCAGCTACATTCTTACGTGGTGAGTCCTGCAGCCTATTACCAAACTGCTCTGCCATAGTCTGCAGGGGGCCTGACTTGCTGAGAATCTGGCAGAAGAGAGACCCTGGAGCAGAGAAGGAAAATGTCCTCAGCAGTCACAGCTGGCAGGAGCAGCAAAGACTGAGTATCAGACACACTTTTTCACCAGGACAATAAATGTGCACAACCCCCTGATATATTGTCAATTCACGCCCACACCCAAGGAAGCCCTATTCTGCTCTATTACACTCTCATGGGATGAGAGGGAAGGTCCTCTCATGGGTAAATAACTGGTTACAAGGTAGGAATAAATGGTCAGTTTTCAAAATGCAGAGAGGTCAAAATTTGTGCCCCTCAGGGGGTCTGGGACAAGTAGTATTAAACATATTCATAAATGATCTGGAAAAGGGTAAACAGCGAGGTGGCTAAATTTGCAGATGATCCAAAACTACTCAGGAAAGTTAAGTCCAAAGCAGCCTGCAAAGAGTTACAAAAAGATCTCACAAAACTGGGTGAAAGGGCAACAAAATGACAGATTTGTTGATAAATGCAAAGTGATGCACATTGGAAAACATAATCCCAACTATACATATAAAATGATGAGGCCAAAAATAGTTGTTGCCACTCAAGTGAGGGATTTTGGAGTCACTGTGGATAGTTCTCTGAAAACATCCACTCAGTGTGCAACGACGGGCAAAAAAGCAAAGAGAATTTTGGGAATCATTAAGAAAGGGATAGAGAATAAGACAGAAAATATCATATTACTTATGGCCGACCACATGCATTGGCCTCCCCTCAGGCAGGGGACTTATAGGCCCTTCTGCCAGTTGGTGTTGGCAGCAGCAAGGGCTGGGTTCAATGTCTAGGGGAGGAGAGCAGCAGAGAGGGAGGAGGAGAGAGAGTCCCAAGAGCAGAGTGCAAACCAACCAGCTGAGGGTCTCACAGGAGTCCTGAAATAACAGTAGCTCCAGGTCCCATCAGGGCCGCCCAGATGGTGGAGTAAGTGGGGCAATTTGCCCTGGTCCTCGCAGGGGCCCCCACAAGAATTTTTTGGGGCTCCTGGAGCGGGGTCCTTCACTAACTCCGGGAGCTCTGGAAAACTCTCGTGGGGTCCGGGCCTCCGGAGATTCTTCCACTCTGGGTCTTCGGCGGCAATTCGGCGGCGGGGGGTCCTTCATGAATGAAAAGTGACTTCATTGAAGTGTTGAAGTGCCTTAATGAAGAAAAGATTGGGTATGAAAGGGCTCTTTAATCTCGCAGAGAAAGGCATAACAAGACCCAATGGCTGGAAGGTGAAAAGAGACAAATTCATATTACAACTAAGGCACAAATATTCAACAGCGAGGATGATTCACCACAGGAACAAGCTACCAAGGAAAGTGGTGGATTCTCCATCTCTTGATGTCATTTAATGAAGACTAGATGCCTTTCTGGGATGTGTTTGCTCCCAAAAGTAGCTCTTGTGTCATACAGGAAGCCTGTGATATGCAGGGGGTCAGATTAGATGCTCTAATGGTCTCTTCTGGCCATAAAGTCAACTAATTTCTGAAAAACTGAGTGTAGCATTGGGAGCAGCGTCCGATGTTTTCCTGTCTAGCCGGCTTGCTTCCTAGAACGAACGTTCCTTGAGTGGGGTGATCCACAGGGAGTAGCTCAAACCTCCAAAGTGCCTGGCCAGGGGCAGGACATTAGCACAGCAAGGGAGGGGTGTGGCAGTGACATCACAAACGCCTTTTGCAGGACCTCAGACTATTGGTCAAAGGTGGTGGGGAGGTGGTGACCTCACAGAGAGATGCTGACATCAGCCAGGCAGGACAGGGGTGAGGGGCCAGGGAAACCTCAGAGACCCTGTGGCTTTGCTTCAGCAAGTCTCCTTCTCCAGGTCTCTCTCTGAGGACTGAGAGAGTATTCGGGTTCATGGACGTGAGTGCCAGGAGGAACCTCTTTCGAGTTTTCTCCTTCCCTTTCAGTGATTTTACTAGAAAACAGACGTCCCTATTTAGACGGTAAGAGCCTCCTTGAGGGAAGGGGTGTCATGGGGGTGTCACTTTCAGATGCCGGTGCCCCTCCCGCAATGTAAGGAAGTTCCACCACCCTGCTCTGTGTTCGCAGGGCGGGAGAGAGCAGCATCCACGTCACTGATGTGCTCCGGGCTGCCGGAGCAGAGCAGCAGGCTCATCTGTGAGAACTTCCCAGAGCGATGAAAGGGGAGGGGCCCATGGCTCTGTAGCAGGAATGCAGGGCAGGCGAGTTCACGGCGGGCATTGTGGGATACTGGATGGTGATATAATGAACAGCAGCGTCTACTCTGTCACTTTAAGTTTGCTGCAAAAAGCTCTAGACCTCTCATCGAAGTTGTTTTATTTTGTCACCAAAACAGGGCAGTTTTGTCGCCAGACATGGCATTGCAGTGTGTACACCAGCCACAAGCTGCCGACCGAGGGAGTGTTGTGTGTTTTTCACACACCTGAGCAATATAATTCTGCTTAAACAACTTTGTAGTGCAGACCTGGCCAAAGATTCACTCACACACAACTTGCAAGGAAAACCTCACCTGCTCCTCTGCTTTGCAGAATCCAAACACAAGTAAAGCTTGTCAGGCCCCTGTAACAATGGCAGGAGTCAGGTGTGGGCAGGGCCGGCTCTGGCTTTTTTGCCACCCCAAGCAAAAAAAAATGGGGTGGGGCCACCGGAGCAACAAAACAGGGGGGGAAAAACGGCACGGGTGGAGCGGCAAAGCGGGGGTGTGGGGATACAGTGCGGCTGAAGCAGCAAAGCGGGGGGACAACGTGGCTGGAGTGGCAAAGTGGCGGGGACAACACAAAAATGGTGGGGCTGGAGCAGCAAAGCAGGGGGATGGGGGGAAGAACAACGGCGCGGCCGGCAAAGCAGGGGAAAAAAAAAAAAAAAAACCCTACAGGGCGGCCGGAGCCAGTAGACTCCCTGTGCTGCAGAGTGCGCGCCCGGTCTAGGGGGGGGGACGGGGAGGGAGCGGGGGGAGAGAGAAGGGGGGCGGCCGGCGCGTCAGGGGGGCACTCACCACATGGCCCTGACCACCGCGCCACCTGGTACCCTCACTCCTTCTCTAGACTAACCAGTCCTGATATACTGTAACATGGTTATATTCCACCTCCTTCACTGGTTACACCCAACAAAATTAATTATACAGCAGACAGAAACAATCACAGACCCAGACAGAGACCATGCAAATAAACATACAAAACAATACAGAAGGGAGGATTTCACAACTACATCTATACAGACATAAGGGTTTTCCAGCTGTGTCTATTGATAAGTGAGTTCTTGCCAGACAGGATGCTACCAAACTAAGTTTCCCTTTCTCTGGAGGTGATGGAATATCAGGGCAGGATTGTATTCCTAACAGCCCAGTAGCACCTTATTTCAATGTGACTAGTTGGGAATGTGAGGATGTGACCATACACTTCCCAGCTTATGGCTGCCTTTGCTGCTTAGCCGAAGAACCAGGCCTCAGACTGTCACAGTAAGAGAAGGCCATTACACAGACAGACAGTGATTTTTTATTCTCTCTTTTATATCTTTATAACTAGCTAAGTGATAAAAATACACCTAAATTCTTAAAGTACAGGCCTCTGCAGACAGGCCTGAATCTCTGTATCCTAACAGTCCTCGAGGTCAGGCAGCCTCTGGGTAAGGGTGGGGACTCAGATCCTTTCTACAGCCAATTCCACCAGGGTCGTGTATAAACCAGGGAAGGTCCCCACAATAGCCAGACCAGATGCCCCCTGTACACTTGTGCTCTGTCTTCATTGCTTCTCTCTCTCCCTTCCCCCCACCTCTGCTGCTCCCCCTCTGGGCTTTCTCAGCACCTGGCCCCACAGCGCTTCCTGGGAGCCAGAGACTGCGTGTTCTAGGCCTGCTCCTGGGGATGTGGCCTCTCTCCTGATTGCTGAGGAAAGGAACCTTTCCAGGAAATGGCCACAGCTTCTGGGAATCCCTGTGTGGCTGTGAACAGGGTTTGGCTCCTGGCACACAAGGCAACTTAAAAAGCTGAGCACCCAGACAGGGGCTTGAACCCTGGACCCTCAGATTAAGAGCCTGATGCTCTACCAACTGAGCTACCTGGGCTTGTTAGGAAACATCTTCACCATTCACCACAAGAGTGATTATCCCAGTGTGCAGGCAAGAGTGAGCAGGCAGGCAAAAGAGAGGCAAAAAAAGTCCCAGGAACCCCTCCTCTTTTTCTGCACAGCCACTGCCTGTCAGCAGGATTCCTCCTCCTCCTCAGGGAGACTAAATCTCTGTGCCTAGACAGCCGGTCCATCCGCTGCACCTCAATCCCCCATGCCCGAGCCTCCCTGCCAAAGCCCTGCACCTGGCTCCATACAATTAAGTCTCACTTGTCGCTGGGAACTTAATTTCTTGTGCCTAGAGTGTCTCAGCCCCCTCAGTAGATGACCTGAGAAACATCAGCAGCCACCCTGCATGCCGGTCTGTGGGTGGCCTTCAGTGGGGTTCAGCACAGCAGGGAGCAGGCTGGCCCTGTGGCTGTCTGCTGGCCACACATAATCATGGTCCTCTCCTCCTCTTGCCCTGGCCTCTGTGGCTTTTAAGCCTTCCCTTGGAGCTGTCAGCACCAGCCGCCTCTGCTCTAGGTGCCCAGAGGAGGAGAGGTGCTGGGCTCCCACCTGCCCAGCCCTGCTTCCTTCAAGCACAGTGGCAAGTGCCAGACTTGTGGGCACCAGGTGAAGCCGTGAGAATCCCAACCCTCAGGTGCCAGTTCTAGAGCCCTGACCCATCCAGCAGGAGGGGAAAAAATGGTTCTTGCAGAGCTGGAGACAGGGAAGTGGAGCAGTATGAGCTTGTGGGCTTTACCACAAGGTCCCACTGACCAGCTCATGCTGACCAGCTCATGCTCACTGACCAGCTCATGCTGCCTTCTCTGGCCATCAGTGACCCTCATGGGGCCGGCTCATGTAAGGGACTGTTGGCCCCTTACTAAAGCTTAGTGGGGGTTTTGGTTGGCTAGTTCCCAGTCCCAGTAGAAGGGGAAAGGGCCAATGGGAAATCAGGACCCTGAGACTGACAGTCCCCTGGGCAATGGGGAGAGGCCAAAGCTCCAAGTTAGCCACACTGACAGGCCAGGCAGTGTAATGAGTGAGTCACCAGGCCAGGGGGTCCCATCCTCCGTGGGAGCTGGAACTGCCTGGGCCAGAGTGGGGCAGAGCTAAGGAGAGAGCAGGAGCCCGAGAAGAGCCGGGGAGCAGAGCTGCGCAGGTGTAGTGCCAGAAACTGCTCCCTGTAGGACTTTGCTACCTGCAGCAGTTACTGAGACCTGAGGTTTTTCTTATTTGCTGACTTGTCCTAATTGGCTAAAACTTGACAGTGGTAGGAGATGGAAGCATAAAGGCTTCGTCCTCCAAGCGACCCTGCCTGGTGTCCATCTGTATCTATTACCTCTTAACACCGGATTGTAAAAAATAGAGTGAGGTCATTTAAACATCATTTATTTTGCAGCTTCATTTACTGTGCTAACAATGTAGCATCCTGACACCGATACTTCTGCCCATGTGACCTGTGGGTTGGATTCATTTTAGTGGGACACGGGACATGTGGAGGATAATTTAAACTCTTAATTTCCTTAGGGTTTCCCTTCAATATACTTCTCTGCTGGTGCAATTTCTGACCATTGCACGTCTATTGTATTTATTACAATAGCACAAGTAAGTCACACAAGTGACATAGTCTAAGGGCTTGGCTACACTTGCAAGTTAGAGCCCATTAAAGCAGCCCGGGTGCCCTAACTCCTGAGGTGTCCACACTCACAAGGCACATGGAGCACCTGGGCTGTGCAGCTGGAGCGCTCCTGGTAATCCACCTCCATGAGAAGCATAAAGCTCGCTGAGCCCTGCTGAAATACCCGGGCATCAGTGTGGATGACGTGTTGCGTCACTGCACTGTGTTTGGCCTCAGGAAATGTCCCATAATCCCCTGAAGTCAAGTGCCCACTCTGGTCATTGTTTTGAAATCGGCTGCAGGCATGCAGATATCCCCTTTCAAAGCTCCGTTTCTGACAGCCGGCTGCTTATCTGCTCTGGGACAAAGCAACCATTAGTGTGGAATGCTGCTGCTGTTGTGAGTGTGTATGAGGGGAGGTGGGGTCTGCTGCTCTCTGAACACACAAGACAGCATGCTGACACACTCTCAGCCCCCCAAACACACCGTCGCTCCCCCCACGTACACACAACACACTCCCTGTCACACTCCACCCCCGTCCCCCATTTGAAAAGCACGTTGCAGCCACTTGCACACTGGGATAGCTAACACACTGCACTGCTCTCTGTGGCATTGCCAGAGCTGCTAATGTGGCCACTCCAGTGCGCTTGCAGCTGTCAGTGTGAACACACGGCAGCGGTTTCCCTGCTGTGGTTTAACTCCCAGCGCTCTACCTCTGCAAGTGTAGCCAAGCCCTAAATTTCCCAAACCAACCCAACTCAGTAACTGCCCTCCACCACCACATGCAGGGAGTAAGGGCACCGTGGAGCACACGCCGCACTTACTGGCACAGCCTTGTGCATGCTGGGGTGGCCACCTCCCCATTGATGAGACCTGGTCCCACCATCTCCGCGGAGCTCCAGTCTGCCCTGCTGCCATCTCTATCTGTGTTGTCTTCTCTAGCAGTTGACTGGAAGGTGAGCACTGGCCGCATGCCATGTAGCCGTGTTGTCTCGAAGGGCGAAAGCAGGAGGAATGGTGCCTTCATAGCCCACCTAATATTCCATAACATAGTTAAGGAAAATATTTCTCAATGAATTCTCAGTAAAAGACCAGAAGCAGCCAGTGTCCGCATCATTGTACGAGCATTGGTATTTTCTTGAAATTTGTCAGACCAACCTAACTAACACCTAACACACATTTGAAGTTCTTCTTTTCACACTGTTGCTCATTCTCAGGTTCTGCTTTGTCTCCAGACAGATCCATTCTCTTTCAGGACGGCCTTGCTCTTTCTGTCTGTTTCACTCACTGAGGTGTCGAGTAAACACTCCCTTCCTTCTATTCTCAGACAAACACTAGTATTAAGTGTTTGCTACTGATGGGTCTAGAAAGGATTTGTCAAGTGGAAGATGCTGTTTCTGGGGATTGCTCCCAAGATCCAGTACTTTGGGTTCAAACGTCTCCCAGCTTCCTTGGGAAAATAACACCAAGGCTTTGTTGCAATATACAGTAAGGAAGGAGTTTTTCCACCCCTGATGGGACTTGAAGCCACAATCTCTGGCTTAGGAAGCCAATGCCTTATCCATTAGGCCACTGGGGCCCTGAAGAAAAGGGTGGAAATTCCCTCTCAGGATTGCACATTCCTCATATTCACTCAGACGCCAAATACCCCATTTAATGGCCTTACAGAAACGTCTGCATCCCCTGGCAGCGAGGCACCTGGGCAGGTGGCTGACAGAGCTGAGCACCACCTTTCTGCCAGCCATCGTTAGAGAAGAACCCCACCCTAGAGTCACTCCTCCTTCAGCACCTCCACGGCTGTGGCTCTGAGTGGCAGTAGGATGATTAGGAGTGAATCCGGGCTGGAAGGGGGGTAAGGTCGGCCTGTAAGGAGGAACCGGGTGGAGCAGACCCAGGGGGAGGCTGTGGGCTGCTGGTCGGTTGTTGGGATCCGAGCTCTAGATCAAAGCTGCACAGTGACCTGACACCCAGGGTTATAGGGCCGACATAGTGACCCCCTTACTGGCCTCGGTGACCCCCAAACCCTTGTTACTAAGGGCACTGAGGAGTCTCTGTCCTTTAATAACTTCTGGGAGGTCCCCAGCAGGCTGCGGGCGTCAGCCGCCTCCTGCCTCACAGGTTAGACTCTTGGTGCTGTGCCCGCCGCCCCCTCGCTTGCAGGCCCAGTGTAAGAAGCAGGAGGCCCGGTGCTGGCAGAAGAGGGTTTTGATTAATCGACCTCTGTGTGATGGGCACAGGACGCTTCCACTCAGTAGCACAGCTGGGGGGAGCAGGGAAGCAGCTAAGGGCACCGGGTTCCTCCGGTGGGGGTGTGGAGCAGCCGTTCGTTTTCCTGTTCGCACTCCTCTGCGGTGTGAAAATCGGGGAGGGGAGGCAGAAGCCCCACTTCCTCCAGAAAGGACGTCCCGTGGGGCAAGCCAGCACAACGGGGGGGGGGGGTGGCAAGTGGTGGCCAGACTCTCCCCACGCCACTGTCCCCCAGTCCCCTTCCACCACCAGGTCAACCCGGGCACTAGGGCAGGAACGGGGTGAGGCAGCAAGTCAAGCTGAGCAAGGCAGGCAAAAGCGAGTCTTGTCTTCATGGGCCACTCCCAATGACGTCCTTTTTGTGTGCAACTTCTGCAAAAAACATCACGGACAGAGAAGCAATAGGCCAAAACACTGCTTTACAGCTGCCAAAGTAGCTCAGTTGGGAGAGTGTTAGGGCTTGTCTACACTACAGGACTATTTCGAATCTACTTAAGTTGAATTTGTGGATTCGACCTTAATAAGTCGAATTTGTGTATCCATACTAAATCCACAAATTCGAACTTCTGAGTCCACATTCACGGGCCAGCTTCGACTTTGGAAGCGGTGCACTGTGGGAACCTATCCCACAGTTCCCGCACTCCCCGCTGCCCATTGAATTAGGGATTTCCAATGCATGCTGGGGAAAAATGTGTCGAGGGTGGTTTTGGGTAACTGTCGCCATTGAACCATCAATCATGCCTCCCTGTTTTTTTCCTTGAAAGCGCCGGCGGGAAATCGGGTCGCGCCCTTGTCTGGTCGGTTACAGCGCGGACGCCACAGCACTGCGAGCATGGAGCCCGCTGCGATCATCGCTGCACTTATGGCCGTTGTCAACTCCTCGCACCTTATCGTCCACCTCTTCCACAGTCAGCTGCTGAGAAACCGGGCGAGAGGCTCCGGCAGCGGTGAGGAGAGTGGCACAGACCTCTCAGAAACCAGGGTACGCCGGGCAGTGGAGATCATGGTGGCAATGGGTCACGTTCATGGTGTGGAACGGTGATTCTGGGCCCGGGAAACAAGCACAGACTGGTGGGACCGCATAGTGCTGCAGGTCTGGGATGACACAGAGTGGCTGCGAACTTCAGGATGCGTAAGGGCACTTTCCTTGAACTGTGTGACTAGCTGGCCCCTGCCCTGAAGCGCCAGGACACATGGATGCGAGCAGCCCTGAGTGTGCAGAAGCGAGTGGCCATAGCCCTCTGGAAACTTGCCACGCCAGACAGCTACCGGTCAGTAGCGAACCACTTTGGCGTGGGCAAATCTACCGTGGGGATTGCTGTCATTCAAGTAGCCCACGGAATCGTTGAGCAACTGCTCTCAAAGGTAGTGACTCTCGAAATGTCCAGGTCATCATAGATGGCTTCGCGCGATGGGATTCCCAAACTGCGGTGGGGCTATAGATGGGACTCACATCCCTATCCTGGCACCAGCCCACCAGGCCAGCGAGTACATTAACCGAAAGGGCTACTTTTCAATGGTGCTGCAAGCTGTGGTGGACCATAGGGGACGTTTTACCAACATCAACGCCGGGTGGCGGGCAAGGTTCATGACGCCGCGTGTGTTCAGGAACTCTGGTCTGTTTAGATGCCTCCAGGCAGGCACTTTCTTCCCGGACCACAAAATAACGGTTGGGGATATGCAGATGCCTACAGTGATCCTCGGGGACCCGGCCTACCCGCTAATGCCCTGGCTCATGAAGCCCTATACAGGCGCCTTGGACAGTGAAAAGGAACTCTTCAACTACCGGCTGAGCAAGTGCAGAATGGTGGTGGAGTGTGCTCGGACGCCTCAAGGGAGATGGCGGACCTTACTGACTCGCTCGACATCAGCGAAAGAATATCCCCGTAGTTATTGCTGCTTGCTGTGTGCTCCACAATCTCTGTGAGAGCAAGGGCGAGACCTTTTTGGCCGCTTGGGAGGTTGAGGCAAATCGCCTGGCTGCTGTTTACGATCAGCCAGACACCCGTGCTGAGAGAATATCCCAGCGGGAAGCGATATGCATCAGGGAGGCTTTGAAAGCGAGTTTCCTCGCAGAGCAGGGTAACCTGTGACTGTCCACTTGATTTTAAGAGAGCCTGATCATAAACCAAGTTTCCCCCACTTCTGAAGGACGTTTTAAAACTAAGGACATGTTTTAGTAATTAATAATAAATCTTTCGTTGACTTTGCATTTCTGTTTCTTGGTTGAAACATGGAAGCATTCTGTGCTGGGTAAGGTGTGCACTGATGGGTGGGTTTGCAGGAAGGGGCGAGGGGTGCCGTCCTTGGCTAGGGGTTAACATGACGGCTGTGGGTTTGGGCGTTGGAAGGGGTGAGGGGTGTGGGGAAAGGGTGAGTATCTGCCCCTGGATGAGGTCTCTTTTTGGGGCTCAGGGCACCGGGGAGGATCGTGACTACGGTCCAAGTGCATGTGAAGGGAAGCCTTCCTTTACATTCGGGGATGGCAGGCACCAGGACCCTGCACAAGCATACACATCAAGGAAAGACCCGGGGCAGCATACACCACACAGACTGTCCCTGGTGCCTAGTGACTGCAGTCTGTGTGTGCCCTGCAGTTGACCCTGCAGCCAAGTCTGTAGCATGGCACTGTGGGCTATGCACTGAAATTACAATTCCCCCCCCCCACACACAGAACAACAGAAAGTCTTCTGACACCAGAAACGTGACGGAAACAGTCAGTAACACCAAACCGCTTTTAATAATGTAGTACACAGTGGGGGGTTTGAACTTGGAGTTGGGACTGGTTGATGCTGTAAGGAAAGAGCTTGTACAAATTTACAGCGCAAGAGTTGTCTCGAACATTATCGGTGTGCTGCGGTGCAGGGACAGTTCTCACGGCCCTACCGCCTCCTTCTTGTAACTTTGGGTGAGGGGGGGACAGGACTTCTTGGCGTTGGAGGGTGGTTGCAGATGCACTGCAGGGGGGCTCTCTCCTCCTGCCTGCAGTCTTGCAGAACATCTACAAGGCGCCGGAGCGTGTCCGTTTGCTCCCTCATTAGACCAAGCAGCGTTTGAGTCACCTGCTGGTCTTCCTGCCGCCACCTATCCTCCCGTTCCAGGTGTGTGCGATGCTGCTGACACAGGCTCTCCTCGACTGTCTCTGCTCTGCCGCCTCCGCTCTGGAGCTGGCCATCAGTTCCTGGAACATGTCGTCCCTAGTCTTTTCTTTCGCGTCTAATCTGAGCCAGCCTCTGCGTAGGGGATGCTGGGGCAGTCCGGGAAGGAGCCGAAGCTGTGTGATGCGAAAAAGTAGGTGATTTCCTTGAACAAAGACATGTTTGCCAACAGTAAACACAGTCTAGTCAGTTTCAGTTAAGAAGACCAAAGAGGGAACTAAGTCTCAGGAGATCTCAGAACTAGTCCGAGATTTCGAATACGCCTCATTGGCGGCGCCATTGCACTGGATAGCGCATGCGAGGAGAGACAGCTGCATCCTCTTGCACAAAGTCCTGGTAAGCCTTACAGTACAGAGTGCTTATCAGTTAGTGCTTAGCTGTGCTCTCCGCTGGAGGCAATGTGCAAAGCAGAAAAGATGACCGTTTTGCGGCACCTCCCACCAGTGAACGGGAAAGATCCCTGTATGCTTTTCCTCTGTGGCCTCCAACACGTGGCTGTTAAGCGAGGCCATTCTATGCAAAGTAAAAGTCTGTTAAGCGAGGGTCATTCTTATGCAAAGTAAAGTCTGTTAAGCGAGGGTCATTCTTATGCAAAGTAAAAGTCTACCATTTACAATAGTAACAGTACACTAATTCCACTAATTAGATGCAGCACTTCCACAACGACATCACCCTGAGGCGTGTCAGAGGACTCAGAGAGAGCGGATGCTCACAGAAGCCCTGCACAGACCAGGACCATACGCTGCCATGCTCGTCGAGGCGATGGTCCCCTTTACCTGAGGATGGCCTGGCGCGGAAGAGTGTGCTTCAATTGAGCACCCAACAAGGCACCTCTACCAAGGAACCTCCTGCTGAGGCTTTTCCAGCAGCTCTCTGAGAGCTTTTGAACTGTCCCCAGAGGACTATTGCTCCATTCCTATGTGTGTAGACCTGCTGTTTGTATAGTTTCATATTTAAAAATTTTTATATAGTATTTCTATTTTTATATATATCCCTGTTTCTTAAAAAATAAATGTTTCCTGTTTGTAGCACTTACCGCCTGATCCTTCCCCTGATTCCAAGTCCGGTTAATGGGCAGGGACGGTTGGTAGGGATCTCTGTGAGGGTGATGAAGAGATCCTGGCTGTCAGGAAAGCGGGAGTGGGTTCGATGTCGCCTGCGCCGTCCTCAAAAGACCCTTCCTCATCTTCCCCATCGGCGAACATGGAGGAAGAACTGTCCCGCACACTATTCCGTCCTCAGAGTCCACCGTCACTGGTGGGGCAGTGGTGGCAGACCCACCTAGAATGGCATGCAGTGCCTCGTAGAAGCGGCATGTCTGGGGCTTGGCCCGGAGCGTCCGCTTTGCCGCCTGACTTTTTGATACCCTTTGTCTTAGGTCCTTCACTTTCACGCGACACTGCATCGCATCCCGGCTGTATCCTTTGTCTTTCATGGCTTTAGAGACCTTCTCGAAGGTCTTCGCCCGCTTGTTGGAGCGCAGCCCGAGAGCACAGACTCCTCGCCCCACACAGCGATCAGATCCTGGACTTCCCGGTCAGTCCATGCTGGGGACCTCTTTCTATTCTGGGATTGCCCGGACTCCTCTGCTGGAGAGCTCTGCATCGTTGCAGGTGCTGCGGAGCTCGCCCCGATGTGCAACCAGAACGTCAGATTCAAACCGCCCAGACAGGAAAATGAATTCAAATTTTCGCGGGTCATTTCCTGTGTGGCTGGCCAGAGAATCCAAGCTCGGACTGCTGTCCAGAGCGTCAACAGAGTGGTGCACTGTGGATAGCTCCCGGAGCTGCTAAGTTCGATTAGCATCCACACCAAGCCTAATTCGAGCTAGCAAGTGCGATTTAGCGTTACTCCACCTGCTGGGTGGAGTACCAAATTCGAACTAAAGAGCCCTCTAGTTCGAATTAAATGGCTTCCTGGTGTGGACGGTTGAGCGGTTAGTTTGAATTAACGCTGATAAATTTGAATTAAAGTTCTAGTGTAGACCAGGCCTGACTGAAGATCTAAAGGTCCCTGGTTCAATCCCAGGCTTTGGCAGGCCTTTGGATCTTTCCTTGGGCAGGGGTGGCTTGTTTTCTGGGAGGCCAGCAGCACCTTTATCTGAGGCAAGTACCTGATTTTGAGCTCCCAAACAGGATAACAGAGAGCATGGGCTTCTTCCCCTAGTTGGCCCACCTGACCTATAACGATGAGAAATGGGAGCTGTCTTTCCCACATGACTTATTTGTCGACCCCATCCCCAAGCCCAAGCTGGCATAGCTAGCGCAGACTGGGCAGTTCATTGCATGAGAGACACTGTCCCAAAGCAGGACTAATGCTTAGAGCTGGTTATCAGTGATTTCAGATCTGCTAGTCTGCAGCAAGACTTCCATTAAGTCTTAACCAGCTCTGTTATTACACAGGGAAGAACAAAAGGGTGAAATGGGGCCTGGAACCCTTAAGAAGAATCCACCCCACCGAGTACAACACTTGTCGCTACCTGCTCTCAGCCCCACTGAGAATGTTTTGGGTCACTCCTTGCCTGTATCAACCTAGGGTTTTGGAGAATCCCCATTAACAGGTGCTCCAGTGGCACAATTGGTTAGTGCACAGTACTTATAGGGCAGTCCTGAGAGGCGCTATGCTGAGGTTGTGAGTTCAAGCCTGGCCTAGAGCACTGGTTTTCATTAACCAAGTGGCTTCACCCCTTATTTACTCCTCTGAATGTAGAATTCCAGCCCAGGGGACACTGAGGCAGGCAGGAGTCAAAATGCCCCTTCACTTATTACCTCCTCTCCAGAGCGCAGGTGAGAATCTACCATCCTTTCTCCCCACCAGCCCCTGTGCCAGGATCCTCAAGCAGAGCCTGAGTCCTGCCCATCCTGACCCCTGAGCCTGGAGGAGAGAAGCAAGGAGCCATTGTTAGAGGGCTTTCCCTTCCCCGCCCACTTCCCGCCCATCTCCTCATTCCCTTCATGGACCCCTGGGATGTGAGTAATTTGTATTTGAGTGGCTCTCCTCCCGGCCAATGAGCTTGGCGTGACTAGCAGGGAGGGAGGAGGAAAGGGATTGTGCTCCAGTGAGAGCTCAGAAAGAAAGGTGCAGGTCCCCCACTCGAGCCCAGCCCAGCAGAGCACAGCAGGCTGGAGAATGTGTGTCTGGGTCTGTCTACTTCTCCCCTGCTCTTACATTTGAGCTCACTTCCCCCAGCTGTCTCCAGCCTCCCAGTCAGCGCAAGGGGGAGAAGGGCCGGGGAGGAAGAGCTTTGTGCTCCACAAGGGCTGGCTTTTTGGGAGGCCAAGCGGGTAGAGGGATGGAGGCCACTGGAGGAGCTGAGCCGGCTGACTGTCCATGGCTTCTAAAAGAAGGGCAAGAGAAGGTCCCGCGGCTGCCTTGCCACTGGAGAATGCGGGCATTGATCCCGCTGCATCTCGCATGCGAAGCGAGCGCTCTACCACTTGAGCTAATTCCCCTACCTTGGCCAATGATGTCTTGATCCATCCATTCGATAACGGAGGCCACATCGTTCCCCGCGCCAGCCGGTTACTCCTTCCAAAAGGGTCAGGCAAGGGAGTGTTTCCCATAGGGCGGCTAGCTCAGCTGGTTAGAGTGTGGTGCTAATAACTCCAAGATCATGGGTTCAAGCCCCATGCTGGCCAGAGGGGGAGGGTGGCTTCTGGTCTTCTGGCTGACTGCTAGAGGTGGCAGAGGCTAAAACCAGATTTCCGTCTAGGCTCAGCTTCAAAGTTACAAAACAGGACTAAAACTCCTCTTATCATAGGGAAAATTCACAAGCTAAAACAAAAATAATCTAATGCATTTCTGCCCTTACTTACAATTCTTTTGTAATCTTAGATGCTCATTTCAGGTATGTTTCAGGAGATGTTTTTCCTTCCTGGTCTCTCTCTCCATCCAGAGAGGGAACAACAAAAAGAGTACAAACAACACCCCCACCCCCACTGATTTTTTAAGGGTTCAGTCCTGAACAGGACAAACATATATATTTGAATTTGGCAAAAGAAAGCTTCAGCATCACTGGCATGACAAGCGAAGAGTCATCACTGGAACACCACAGGGTATGACATTCTTGGCAGAAAGAATATACACATTGAATTTCTGGCAAGGGACACCTAAAAGAGTCTTGGCAGGACAAAGGGCCTAGGTTCATTCCTGGCATGACAAGCATATGGGGATTACATTCCCCACAGGGAGACACACAGCTTTAAGGGAACACATGAATTTGGTAGGGCTCTACTAATTAGTCTTAGCTCCAACACCTCGCAATCTGATGACCAGGCCTATCTTAGCAAGCAAGGCTTTCTCTTAGCTGATCACTATTTGCTAGCCCTCTGGTCCCTTGACCATACTCTGGACTTTGGGTCTGGAAAAGAGCTGGCAAAAGCCATAAACCAGGTTGTTATATAAACTGCACACGGCTTCGGTGGAGCTGCGGGAGCAGCGGACCCTCCTCAGGCATGCCTGCGGGTGGTCCACCGAGCCGCTGGACCGTGACAGGCAGAGCGCCTCCCGTGGCATGCTGCCCTGCTTGAGGTGGCGAAATGTCCAGAGCCACCCCTGCTTCACATTCAGTAATGTCAAAGTTCTTGGTTCAGGCTTGTAGCAGTGATGGAATAAACTGCAGGTTGAAATGAAGTCTCTGGAGTACATCCACAGCTGGGAGGGGTCATTCAGTCCTTTGTAGAGAGCTTCAGTTTGTAGCAAAGTCCCTCCGAGATATGAAGCAGGATTGAAGACAAGATGGAGATGAGGCATGAGCCTTTTATAGTCTCTTGCCATGTGGTCTTTGCTTTATCCAGCATGTGACATAGAAAACCTTAAAGTTCTGTCCATAGGCAGGTCCCTGCAGACTTTGCTGAGGCACAAGGCGTATCTGCCTTCTCTCAATGGGTCGATTGTATAGCTGATGGTCCTTAATGACCCATCAAGCAGGCTAGACAGAACTGACACCAACTTGTCTGGGGTGTTCCCCGGAAGCAAAGAACAAGTTTGAAATACGGGCAGCATAGAGCCAATATTCATAACGTCAACTACAAAAATGATAGCATCCTTATAAGCAGCCAATCATAACTTCTCCATAGACCCCTTACACGACAACCTTTCTACCATATTGGCTGCAAATATAGAACAGTGGTTGCAACGGTGATCTATACAGTTACAGATTATGTCAATAACGTCACAGGAGGTGACACGGCATCAGTGAGACTGATACTGGAATATTGCCTCCAGTTTTGGTGTCCTCATTTGAAAAAGATGTTGTGAAATTGTAGCTGGGGCAGCAAAGAGCCACCAAATGTTCTGAGGGCTGGAGAAAAATGCCTTCTAGTGAGCTATTGAAAGAGCTCAATCTGCTTAGCTTATCAAAAGAAGATTGGAAGGTGACTTCATTGAAGCGTTGAAGTGCCTTAATGGAGAGAAAATATTCGGTATTAAAGGGCTCTTTAATCGAGCAGAGAAAGGCATAACAAGACCCAGTGGCTGGAAGGTGAAAAGAGACAAATTCATATTACAACTAAGGCACAAAAATTCAACAGCGAGGATGTTTCACCACAGAAACAAGCTACCAAGGAAAGTGGTGGATTCACCATCTCTTTATATCATTCAATGTGTTTGTCCCAAAAGTAGCTATTGTGTCATACAGGAGGCCTCTGATATGCAGGGGGTCAGATGAGATGCTCTAATGGTCTCTTCTGGCCATAAAGTTGACTAATTTCTGAAAACTGAGGCCTGGTCTACACTAGGACTTTAATTGAATTTAGCAGCGTTAATTCACTTAACTGCACCTGTCCACACCACGAAGCTATTTAATTCGACATAGAGGGCTCTTTAGTTCGACTTCTGTACTCCTCCCGACGAGGAGAAGGCCAAATTCGACATGGCTATGTCGAATTAGGCTAGGTGTGGATGCAAATCGACCTTAGTAGCTCTGGGAGCTATCCCACAGTGCACCACTCTGTTGATGCTCTGGACAGCAGTCCGAGCTTGGATGCTCTGACCAGCCACACAGGAAATGCCCAGGAAAATTTGAATTCCTTTTCCTGTCTGGCCAGTTTGAATCTCCTTTCCTGTGTGGACATCGTGGTGAGCTCAGCAGCACTGGCAACGATGCAGAGCTCTCCAGCAGAGGAGTCCAGGGAATCTCAGAGTAGAAAGGGGGCCCCAGCATGGACTGACCGGGAAGTCTTGGATCTCATTGCTGTGTGGGCGATGAGTCAGTACATTCGAGCTGCGCTCCAACAAACGGAATGCAAAGACCTACGAGAAGGTCTCCAAAGCCATGACAGACAGAGGATACAGCCGGGATGCAATGCAGTGCCGCGTGAAAGTCAGGAGCTGAGACAAGGCTACCAAAAATCAAAGCAGCAAACGGACGCTCCCGAGTCCAGCCCCAGACATGCCGCTTCTACGAGGCACTGCATGCCATTCTTGGTGGGTCTGCCACCACTGCCCCACCAGTGTCCGTGGACTCTGAGGATGGGATAGTGTCGACGGCCAGTTCCTCGGCGATGTTCGCAGACGGGGAAGATGAGGACGGAGATAAGGAGGGGGCAGCCGACAGCGCCATAACGCTGATTTTTCAGACAGCCAGGATCTCTTCATCACCCTCACTGAGATCCCCTACCAACCCTCCCCAGCCATTACCCCGACCCTGAATCAGGGGAAGGATCAGTCTGTAAGTGCTTTAAAACATGTTAACATTTATTTTTAATGGAGCAGGAATAGTTACTAGTTGAAAAGAAGGTCAACATATATGGGGATAGAACAGAAATCCTCTTGGGATATCTCCGAGAAGCTCTCCTGGAGGTAATCGAAAAGCCTACGCATGAGGTTCCTGGGAGAGCTGCCTCATTGGGTGCTCTAAGTAGCACACTTTTCCGCGCCAGGCTTTCATCTGGTACTCCGGGACCATTGCCTCAACGAGCATGGCAGCATAGGCCCCTGGTTTGTGCTCGCTTTCATGCAGCATGCGCTCTCTATCTCTTTCTGTGACCTCCTCAGGGTGATCTCGCCAGAGACTCCTGCATTAAATTAGAGTAAGTTGTTTACTATTAGTATTGGGAGTGCTTCACTGTTCCTTTGCAGAACAAGAAGCGCCACTTTACAGCCACGTGGTGGAGGCTGCAGAGTGTCAGCATACAGGGATCTTTCCCAGGGAACAGACGCGAAGGGGTGGAACAGGGGCAGAGTTTATGCTTTCAGGATTGCCTGCAGCAAGAGGACAGTGGTATACATTCACTTTTAAGCAGCCAAAAGTCTTTGGCTTACCATGCCTGGTTGCTCCACGTGGATTCTGCTGTCCTGCCCCACTTGTCTGATCTGCAGTGCAATACCCCAGGCAATGAAAGCGAATTCCAAAAATTTGAACTGTCCCTGAGTGAGTGCGCATGAGATAGGTGGTGTGCATGGTCTTGTTCACAGAGACTGACTAGACTATGTTTCTTCTTTGCAAAAATGTATCTTTGTATGAATTCACCCCTTTTCCCATCACACAGCTGCAACTGTATCCCGACCTGCTCCAGCATGCCCTCACAGAGGCTGGCGCAGATTAGGCGACGCAAGAAAAGACACGGACGAGATGTTCACTGAACTTATGGGCTGCTCCTGAGCCGAGGCGCCCAGCAGAGCCAGTGGAGGGAGAACCTCTCTCAGCAGCAGCGCCACACAGCGAACGGGAGGACAGATGGCGGCAGGAAGACCAGCAGGCGACTCAAACGCTGCTTGGACTAATGAGGAGCAAATGGACACGCCCGCGCCTTGTGGATGTTCTGCAGGACTGCAGGCAGGAGGACAGAGCCCCCTGCACTGTATCTGCAACCGCTCCCCGCCACAAAGTCCAATACCCCCCTCACCCTCACCCTAAATAACAAGAAGGAGGTGCGCCAATGGCCGTGAACACTGTCATTCCACCCCAGCACAGTGCTCTAGTACCAAAAAGCACTCATTCGCTAAATTTTGAGAAGTCCTTCCCTTTCTGGGTCACCCAAGGCCAAATCCCAGTTTCATCCCCTAACTGTGTAGTTGATTATTAAAAATAGTTTGCTGTTCATTACTGTTTCCGTCATGTTTCTTTGAAGAAGACTTTGTGAAGCGGGGGGAGGGCTTTGGTAATTGCATAGCACAGTCACCATTACCAGGGTACAGACACGGGGGCAGGATCTACAGCAGGTCAGCAGGTCACAGCACACAGTGTCACACAGCAGGTCTCACACACACAATGCAGTCACTAGGCACCCTGGTCGGTCTGACAGTAGAGCAGCTCCCTGCAGAAATGCTGTCTGCTGCCCCAGGTCCTAGGCCTGCCATCCAAGTGGGGAAATGGCAAGGCAGGCTGCCCTTACCCTGCCCTCTTCCACCATAGCCCTGAGCCTCCAATGCCCCAAACCTCAGCCCCAGCCAGAGCCCTCATCCCCTACACCTCCTCCCCTTCCCACACACCCCGCACTCCCTTCCTACGCCCCAGCCAAGAGCCTGCACTCCTCACCCTTCCTGCACACCCACCTGTAACCATCCTCCCCCAGTCCTCCCCGCCACAAGGCCACATAGCCCTGCACACAGAGTCCTGAAAAGGAGGGATGGCAGGCTCCATGAAACAACCAGTCCGGCACTGCAGACTGCTCTAGGAGCAGGAGCCTGTCATTCCTCGAGTGCAGAAGCGGTGTTAACATCACAGCACACCCTACCCACCACAGTCTGCGTCCCTGTTTCAACCTTTAATGTGAATTCATTAGTAAAGAAAACGTTGTTAATTAACAATATTCCATTAACTTTATTTTTAAATGTGTGTTGAAGGGGGAAATGTGGTGAACGGGTATGTAAACTACAAAAGAAAGTCAACAGTAACTGGAATATAGGCAGGTCTAGCTTCTCTGTAAAGAAACTGAACAGTCACAGGTTACCCTGCTCTCTGAGGAATCTATCTTTCAAAGCTCTTGATGCACAGCGCTTCCCGCTGGGCTCTTCTAATCTGCACAGCTGTCTGGCTGAGCGTAGTTCAGCAGCCAGGCAATTTGCCTCAACCTCCCATCCCGCTATAAAGGTCTCCCCTTGCCTCACAGAGATTGTGGAGCACACAGCATGCAGAAATAACAATGCGGATATTGGTTTCCCGCTTGAGATCAGAGCTGAGTCAGTAAGCTCCTCCATCTCCTTGAGACGTCTGCCAAAGCACATCCACTCCACCACCATTCTGTACTTGCTCAGCCGGTAGTTGAAGAGTTCCTTTCTCAGTGTCCAAGGCGCCTGTATAGGGCTTCATGAGCCAGGGCATTAGTGGTAGGCTGGGTCCCCGAGGATCACTGTAGGCACTCTGCACAATCCCCAACCGTTATTCTTTGTGGTCCGGGAAGAAAGTGCCTGCCTGGGAGGCGTCTAAACAGACCAGAGTTCCTGAACACACGCTGGCGTGGGCATGAACTGCTTGCCCGGCCACCCGATGTTGATGTTGAAAAATTGCCCTAGGTCACACTGCCAGTGCTTGCAGCATAGTTTTGTTGGTAGCCCTTTCGGTTTATATGACTGGCTGCCCTGGTGGGCTGTCCCAGGATAGGGATGTGAGTCTCCACTCCATAGCCCCACCCGCAGTTTGGGAATCCCATTGCAGCGAAGCTTTCATCTATGATAAACCCGGAGGTTTCCCAGGTCACTACCTTTGAGAGCAGGAGCTCAACGATTGCGTGGGCTACTTGCATCACAGGTTGCAAGCCCCACGGTAGATTCAAGGCCCACGCCAAAGTGGTTAGCTACTGACCGGTAGCTGTCTGCGGTGCGGCAAGTTTGCAGAGGGCTATGGCCACTCGCTTCTGCACACTCAGGGCTGCCTACATCCGGGTGTTCTTGCACTTCAGGGCAGGGGACAAAGCAAGTCACACAGTTCAAGGAAAGTGGCCCTTACGTGATCCTGGAAGTTTTGCAGCCACTGTGATTCATCCCAGACCTGCAGCACTGCAGGTCCTGACCAGTCCATGCTTGTTTCCGGGCCAGAATCATTGCCGCTCACAGCATGAGCATGACCCATTGCCACCATGATCTCCACGATGCGCGGGCGCATCGCGCTTTCTGAGAGGTCTGTGCCACTCTGTGACTTCATGTCCCCTCACCAAGGCTGCCGTGGAGCCGCCTGCCCGATTTCTCAGCATCTGACTGTTGGAAGAGGTGTACAATAAGGTGCGAGGAGCTGACAACGGCCATAAGTGCAGCTGACATGATCGTGAGCGGGCCTCCATGATTGTAGTGGAGTGCTGTAAGGCCCGCGCTGTCACTAACAGGAAAAGTGCGCGAACTGATTTCTCTCGGCCGTGGGAGTGACGGTGTTGAATGCTGACAGTTACCCAAGACTAACCTCGACACAGTTTTTTCCCCAGCAGGCATTGGGGTGGAAATCCTAGAATTCCAATGGGCAGTGGGGAGGTGGAACTGTGGGATAGCTTCCCACAGTCCACTGCTTCTAACTCCTCGACTTCGCTGGTCCCCAAGCTAGTAAAAGTGGACTCAAGCAAAGCTCGAATTAGTGTCCTTAGTGTGTGGGATTTGACAAATTCAATCCTTTGTAAGGTCGATTCTACAAATTTGAATTAACTTATATCAAACTAATCTGGTAGTGTAGGACATACCCTAGGAAAGGTGGTAAACATAAGTGAGAAGAAAAACCCCTTTGTTACTTCCTGGCGGTCTAGTGGTTAGCCTTTGGCACTTTCACTGCCACGCTAAGGGTTCACATTCCCAGTCAGGGAAAAGTGACTTTAAATCAAAACTGCTCCCAGTTATTTTTCACTTACAAAATAAAACAAATCCATGCTTTTTTCCTGATTCCATCTTCCCAATGATTCACCAAACGAAAGCTTATGCTCCTGTATGTCTGTTAGTCTGTAAGGTAAGCCACAGGATTCTCTTTGTCTTTTGAGGTGAGTGCAGCTTGCTTGGGATGGTGCTGATGATGGATAGAAAAAGGCCGGAGTCAATGACTGATGAGACCACATGAAGGAAGGGGAACGTGGCAGTCCGACAGAAGCTGTCCTGGGTGCTCTGATGCCTGGGCAGTTATTGCACCCTGGCCTGTCACAGAGAGAGAAAAGACTCAGTGGGACCCATGCGCCCCTACAGTGATCCCATGGACAAGAACCTGGCTGGGAGTGGGGTGAAGGTTCCTCTGGGCAAAGCTGGGAGCTGAAACCCTCAGTGTCCTGAATTTAAGCAATGGAAGCTTCAAACCCTGCAGGGGTGGGGGCTTGAACCTTCAAACCTCTGCAGGTGGGTTGAAACAGCCCAACCTTCAGCTGAAGGTTGGGCTGGAGCCAGGGAGTGCAGGTTTGTATAATTTTTGGTGGTGCCCAGAATGGGACTGAAGTCTCTGCTCCCACACCCCCACAATAACACCTGCCTAAGGCTCTGGGGTGGAGTTTGCTGGAGGGAGGAGAGGGGCTGGGCTCTGGGAGAGAGTTTGGGTGCAGGGGCTGGTTCAGCCAGGAGGTTGGGGTG